>NC_064818.1:40891810-40948190 GCF_023721935.1 Panthera uncia | reverse complement strand
GCATGCTGGCCTGCCCCTCTGGCTTCAGTACTACTTCAGCAGCCATCAGGTTTAACTCCTCTGAGAGCAAGATCTGCTGGTGGTAAAACCTGTTTAATCACACCCTTAGACATAGTGCAGATTTGCAGGCCAGCATGCCCCCTGGAAGATCCGCTCCATCTCTGACTTACTCATAGCTGCTTTTCTTCTGTATACCTAAGCCCTTTTCTTCTGCATACCTAAGCCTCTGAGGTCCCTACATGTCTTGTACTCAAACTTGTCCAGCTTGTACCCTGTTTTAGTCTCTGAACCTCCCAAACTCCCAGTGAAGGATTGATGAGGGAGTATGGCTGCGAGGGACGATGCTGTGCTGGCCGTGTCCAGTGCATGGGCAGCTGAAGTCCTTATGGAGGTGAGACCAGTTGTTATTTTTCATTGTCCTAGATATCAAGGTTAAAGGGATCCATAGGCACCAAAGAATCTCACAGCATTTTTAGATTTGGAAGAAACATTAAAGTCTTCTGTCCTCGGACACAGCCAATGGATTCCAGAATTCCTTGGTGATTCTCCAGATCATTTAGCTGAACAGGAAACCTTAAATACAAGGAACTTCCTCATATTTCTGGTATTATGTGATGCTTATTTTGAAGTTAAAAGTTATTTTTTCTGGATGCATATATTTCTGAGGCTCTAGAGGAGAATCTGACAAAGGTGGGGGGATGCTCCCTGATGCTGGAGGAAGGGATAGACATTTGCTGGGTGTCTAATAGAAACCCAGCTCAGAATTAGGCATATTACATTGATTTGTCAATGATTTTCACAGCTCTGTGGGCTAAAGGATAATGTTACAGCTTTAAAACCTATCACCTCACTTCCTCATTAAGTGGTAGAGCTAGAATTTGAAGCCATATCTGTGAAACCAAGCCTATGGTGGTTCCACTACATCAAATTGCCTCGTATTTATTTATTTATGCATGGAGGCAGTAAAATCAGAAAATATATTTCGTAGGTGCTGTCTCCTGGAGTTAAAAAATAACACCCAAGCGTCACACTTTTCAAGCCCTCAGTTCTTGTCATCATTTATAAGCATACCTCAATGCCAGCCAGTTGCACCTGTCACCTTCCTGCCTTGAGGGTGAGGATGAGAATTTCTATGAAAGATTTACAGCCGGAGATCAAAGAGGCAGTCAGGGTAAAGTCCAAGCCCTAGTCCCCAAGTCCTTTTTTTTCCCACATGCTGATAAATCCAACAGCCCCAGTCTGTAGTCAAACTGCTTTTTATTCCTGTGACTTACTCATTCTATAACTGGAGGTCTGTATCTCCTCTGTTTCTTCACCCATTTTTCCCATCCAACCCCTCCCCTCTGGCAACCACCTGTTTGTTCTTTGATTTATGAGTCGGTTACTGCTTTGTTCATTTGTTTTGATTTTTAGATTCTACATATAGATGAAATCACATGGTATTGGTCTTTCTCTTACTTCATTTACCATAATACCTACTAAGTCCATCTGTGTTGTCACAAATGGGAAGATCTCATTTTTTTTAAAATGGCTAATATTCCAGTGTATGTGTGTGTGTGTATGTGTATCACATTTATGCATCTGTTCATGGACACTTAGGTTGCTTCTATATCTTGGTTATTATGGATAATGCTGCAATACACATAGGGGTACATATATCTTTTTGGATTAGGGTTTTCATTTTTTTTTTTTTTTGAGTAAATACCCAGTAGTGGAAATATTGGATCATATGATATTTCCATTTTCAATTTTTTATGAACTTCCATACTGTTTACCACAGTGGCTGCACCAGTTTACATTCCCATCAGTAGTACATGAGGGTTTCTTTTTCTCCACATCCTCACCAACACTCGTTTCTCATCTTTGATTTTAGCCATTCTGACACATGTGAGGTGCTATCTCACTGTGGTTGGTTTTGATTTGCATTTCCCTGATGATTAGGGATGTTGAGCATCTTTTCATGTTTCTGTTGGCCATTTTCTTTGGAAAAATGTCTGTTGATGTATTCTGCCCATTTTCTAATGTCTTCAGAATCCTGACTTTGAGTATGGTTATCCTAGTTTTGATTTTTTGAGGAGCTACCATACTGTTTTCCAGGCTACTGCATCATTTTGCATTACCAACAGTGTGCAAGGGTTCCAATTTCTCCACATCCTTGCCAACACTTGTTACCTTTTTTTTTTTTTTTTTTTTTTTAAATATCCTAACGGATTTTAGGTGATCTTACATTGTGGTTTTGATTTGTATTTCTCTGATGATTAGTGATAGGGAGCATCTTTTCCTATATCTGTTGGCTATTTGTATGTTTTCTTTGAAGAAATGTCTCTTTAAGTCCTTTGCTCATGGCAGCTTGTGGTAGAGAGAGGTCATGGTACTTATCACCAGGGAAATAGCCCAGATGGGCCACAGAGTATCTTTTTGAGTGTCATTTTCTCAGTTTTGACATTTACATTACTCTCCTCTTCTGACAATTGGCTGACTTTTAAAAACTGTTTTCAGTCCACTTTGGATTTTTCATGTTTTTCTGAGCTTCTTTATGGACATTTTGATGGGATGTTGGAGATGGCTGATTCAGAGTCTCCTTTTGATGACTTTTAAAATCAGAGCTGATGGATATTAGGCTAAAGCAAGCCCAATTTCAAGGCACCTCTTTGAGCACCGACTACTGGACTTTGGGCTACCCGTTTGGAGGCCACCCAGAGAGTTCAATTAGTGCTTCCAATCTTAGTTCTACTTGCTCTTGGATTACTCTTTTTTCCCCAAAATATATCTGAGTTCTCTGATTTCATAAAGGCTGTGTAGGTGATGCCACAGCTATTTTTCGTTTTTCTTGAACATAGATCTTCTCCGGTCCTTCTTAGCCTTAAATCATCTTTGCCTTTTCTTGTTTCCATAGATACCTATTCCATTATTTGGGGGAAAATACTATAAGAATTAATATTTAGTTATTTGTGGGGTGTGTGACTTCTTTATCCAAGCTGCTTTTTTAGAGTCTGAGTTTGGTATTATTTTTCTTTAGGGTATAAAGTTTTTAATTGGCATGCAGCCTCCTCATTAGGTGATGCATGGTTATGTATTCACACCATCAAGGTGGGATCCTGGCAGGATCCCTGCCTTTGTTCTGGAGGAGCTGCCAGGACTAGGGTGTGTATAATTGCTTCAGATACTCAGAGCCAAATCTGTCATCTCCATGACTGCCTGATGACTGGTGAGGAGTACCTGCCAGCCAGTCAGCATCAGCAGGTGCATCCAGGCCAGGTGCCAGAGCCAGGGCCCTGAAAGCCTGTAAACTAGCAGCATCTCTCTGTAGAATGTGTTTGAAATTGTTTGGAGTGGAAAATGGAGAAAAATGAGAATTTCTGCTTTAAAATATTTCTGAAAAATTTCACGAAATAATTTCCATTACTTTGAATGTCTCCTATATAGTGATGACTTCGAGAGTTCTATCTCAAATCCAGACCTCTTTTTTGAACTCCAGATCTCCCTCCTTGACAATTCCACTTAAATGTTAAAAACAAATTTATAACCTTGCCATCCTACCCACAAATGTCTTCATCCACTTTGTTCCCTAACCCGCTATAGCAGCCCATCTCTCTTCTTGCTCCCTGGGAATTCATTGTAGACATCTTGACTCTTGTCTGTTTCACACTTGATCTAAAAAAAAAAAATGGAATATTATTGACTCTGTCTTAAAAATACATTCCTAGTACAACGACATCTCACCAACTCTACTTTAACCACCTTGGTCTGAGCCACCCATCATCACTTGCCCGGACTGTTACCAAAGTCTCCTAACTTTACTTTTGCCCTGCTTCAGGCTATTTCCTTCCTAGCAACTAGATCAAGCCTTTTAAAATTAAAGTTATCGCATAAACCCTCTGTTCAAAATCCTCCAAAGTTTTCCAGCTGACTCCTAGCACAAACCCAAGTCTCCACAAGGCCCTATGTGACCCGGTCCCCTACTGGTGGCCCCTCTAGTCCCTACCTGACTCCCTTTGCTCCAGCTACACTGGCAGCTGTGATTTCTCAAACATTTTAGGCATATCTCCTTCTTAAGGTTTTTCTGCTGTATGTTTTCTTTTCTGGAATCATTTTTCAGCCAGCTATTCACATAGCTAATGTCTTCATCTTTTTAAAAGTTTTGTTCATCTCTTCATGAGGGTGTTCCTGGTTACCTTAAAATTGTGACCTGTTGTTCATCACTGCTCTTATTTCTCATCCACCTTTCTTGCTCTTTTAAAATATATGCAGAGTAAACCTTACCTTCTAAAACATGATACAATGTATTATGTCTATTATTTATTATCTGTGCTCCATCGCCTCCACTCAGTGGGGGCGCTATGAGGACAGGGATTTTTTTTGTTTTTTTTGGTTTGCTGATGTAACAATTCTATATCTGTAGTAAGTACATAGTAGGTGTTCAAATATTTGTTGAATGAATAAATATTCTCCTGAGTTCCAAGAATGATTTTTTTCCCTCAGTATCAATTTAGGATTAGAGGTATGGAGAGCATTACTGAAGAAGTTTGAAATTTCAGATTTCACTAGTCTAAGTTAAAGCCTGTTTATGCTGTTCTTGTCTGCTAGGTTTGCAAAAAGCCATCAGAACGAAGGCTTTTTTCTTTTCTTTTTTTTTTTTTTTTTTTTGGTAGTAATATTTTGGGGAGATATTAAGTCTTTAATTCCAATGCAGTTTACATACAGTTATTAGTTGCAGGTGTATAACATAGTGATCAGTAATTTTATACATTACTCAGTGCTCATCATGATTAGTGTACTCTTAATCCCCATCACCTATTTAATCCATCTTCCCACCCACCTCCCCTCTGTTGACCATCAGTTTGTTCTCAAGAGTGTTTCTTGGTCTCTCTTTTTCCTTTTTTCCTTTGGTGAATGGAACAGTATGTTGGTTTACATTGTGGGATAATTTCCTACTCTCATCCTAGATGAATAATTTCATAGTCCTCATTTAGAAAGCCGTTGGCCAAGGTCACATTGGGAATCAGTCTAAGACCTTAACTGGAAGACCTATTTAAGCCTGAAAGAGCATTTAAATTAGAAATCAGGTTCCTGATCATCTTGGGTTAATGTGATGGCAGACCACGTGGGCCTGACATATTTCCTGATTTCCCATTAAATACAAATGACATTTGACAACAAGACAAATATTTTGGTCACTACTCTCTCAAACATAAGAAATAGGATGCGTTAACATCGGGTTGTGAAAATGAATAAAGGAAACCTTACTTAAAATGGAGTTAGGAAGCCCTGACAGGGAAGCTCTTGTGCAGACCACTTGCAGCCATTCACAAACTCGAGCGGGAAGAATCCTGTTTCACATTTTCCAGTAGGAACAAACATACTTTACATACCCTATCAGGAAGGAGAAATATTTTCTCCTTGCCCATCAACAGCCTAGCCTAGCCAATGAGACGTTGCCAATTTAGCCATGAGAAGTTGCCCCCCCACCCCCCCTGAACTCTTTCTCCTCCAATGAACTCTCATTCCAAACAGCCCCTCCCAACTCCTTTTTCTCCATAAAAGGAACACTCTTCTCCTTTGTTCTCTGAACTTAACAGTGGTTCATCATAGTTTGCTTATCTCAAACTGCAATTCCTTTACTATTTCTGAATAAACTCATTTTGCCAATAAGATAACTATTTTATTTTTTAAGGTCAACAAGGTAGAACTTTTACTTACTAAACCATTAGGGAGTATGGGTTATGAAGAGCCATATTTTTAAAATTCTTTAGGTTTTATTTATTTTGAGAGAGAGAACATGAGCAGGAAAGGGGAAGAGAGAAAATTCTAAGCAGGTCAGTGCAGGGCTTGAACTCATGAACTGTGAAGTCATGACCTGAGCTGAAATCAGGAGTTGGACACTTAACCAACTGAGCCACCCAGCCCCAAGACTGTATATGTATATATACATATATAAAAGTTGACTCATTTGTTTAAAGTTTATTATTTATTTTATTTATTTTGAGAGTGAGAGAGAGCGCAAGTATGGTAAGGGCAGAGGGAGAGGGAGAAAGAATCCCAAGCAAGCTCCATGCTGTCAGCACAGAGCCTGACATGGGGCTCAGTCACAAGACCATGACCTGAGCTGAAACCAAGGGTTGGCTACTTAACTGAGCCATCCAGGTTCCTCTATTTACTTTTGAGAGAGAGTGACCGACTGGGTCTCCTAGGTGCCTGACCATATTTTTATTATATGTTGCATACTTCATCTTCTTTAAATTTTTTTAATGTTTATTTTTGAGAGAGAGAGAGAGAGAGAGAGAGAGAGAGAGAGAGAGAGAGAAGGCAAGGGGCAGAGAAGGAGGGAGACAGAATCTGAAGCAGGTTCCAGGCTCTGCGCTGTCAGCACAGAGCCTGAGGTGGGGCTCGAGCTCACAGACTGAGATCATGACATGAGCCGAAGTTGGACGCTTAACTGACTGTGCCACCCACGCACCATACCTGATCTTTTAACAAAGGGCAGGACAAACTGCTTTGAAACAATGCCATATGCTAATTTCATAGCAAATGGGAAAAGAAGTATAAATAGGAACAGAAGCATAAAATGTTGCAGGAAGTAGCAGTGCTTTCATGAACTACAGTATCTGACCAGTAACTGAGTTGTTGGTTTGGATGGTAAACCTATATTTGGAGCAGGAGACCTTGGATCCATGTCTGGTGGGCATTGCAGTTGAACCAGGGACTGCATACTTCAACCTCTTCTTTAACCGGATAAGAAAGGAAGATGCTTCAAGAACCTAAACGGGCAGGAAGAATGGTCTGGGAACACTGTGCCTACTATTTTAGCAAATGCTAAATGTAGATCAGTATCTCCCAATTTAAGGTGACTGGAAAAAAGAATCATTAATGGAGAATATGCAGAGATCTGATAATAATCATAGGTTAAGATTCTCCTAGACTGAATCTCTCACAGAAAACAACTGTAAGAAGTATGTATAATATAAAAAATAGCATTGTGAGGCATTAGAGAATGAATATCTCTGGGTGGTATGGAGTACACAGAGGAGGGGAGTTGCATGAAATGAGTTCCTGTATTTATGGTTTTTAGCTTGGGCCCAAGCACCTTTAGTGAGCCAAACAAACTTTTGGCCTGGGGGAAAAAACAAAATTAAGCCAGGGACACTGTGACCACTGAAAAGAGTAGGAGGACCCTTGAGGGAAAGACCCAGGTAGGAAATCCCCAAATCTCCTCCAGGAATTCAAAGTGACTTAAAGATAAATGATCTGAACTGAGGTTCAGAGAAAGACTTTGTAGTTAAAGTTCACCCAAGATAATTGCTTATTAAAACAAAATAAATAGCATTCACTAGGGAAAAATAGTAGAAACAATCTCCGTAAGTTTTATAAAATCCAGCATACAATCCTGTTTAGAAATGATGCATTATACATGCTAATGACAGGAAAATTGAAAGTAAAACAATAGGAAAAGATAGGCCATGAAAGCAGTAAGCATTAAAGGATTGAAATAGTTATATTTATATCTGATAAAATAGATTTCAAGAGTAAAATATTTCCCAAGATAAAAGGGAAAATTTATCATTTATGTTGGTCACTTCCTCAGGAAGGCATAATAATCATAAAAATTCTGGCAACTAATGACAGAGCTTCAAAATACACAAGGCAAAAATTCCACAACCATAGTTGGAAATCTTAAAACTCTCTTCTCAGCAGTGGAATTGCTCTCTTGTATTTAATACAATACTGAAGGTCCTAGCCCGTGAAGTAAGGCAAGAAAATAAATGAATATGGTTGAAAAAGAAAAGGTAACACTCATTATTTGCAGACCACATACTTCTATTAAAACCCATAAGGTAAATTGAAGATACAAAAATCAACTATATTTCTATATACAGGCAATGAATAATCCAAAAATGAAATTTAAGAATTCAATTTACCATAGCACTCAAAATATTATACTTAAGGATAAATCAAAGATGTCTAAGATATGTACACTAGAAACTTCAAAATATTGCAAAATAAATTTAGAGAAAGTGTAAATAAAGGGCGCAGTATATTGTTTATGAATTGCAAGCATCAGTATGGTTAAGAGGTCAATTCACTCCAAATATGTAGGTTCAGTACAGTTTTCACCAAAATCTAACAGCTTCTGTAGAAAATGACAAGTTTATTTTAAAATTTTAGTGGAAAACCAAAGAACCTGTAATAGGTTAAAAAGTTTTGGACAACACAAAATAGATTGAAGATCTGTTGAAGATAACACTACCTCATGTAGTGTTTACACTACCTCATGTAAAGATAGGCTCTAAAGGGACAGTAATATACACACACACGCTCGTGCGCACACTGGAATGCTACCTCGGCAATGAATAAGAATGAAATCTTTCCATTTGTGTCAATGTGGATGGAACTAGAGGGTATTATGCTTAGCAAAATAAGTCAGAAAGACAGGTATCCTGTGATTTCACTCATGTGGAATTTGAGAAACTCGACAGATGAACATAAGGGAGGGGAAGGAAAAATAAGATAATAACAGGGTGGCAAACCATAGAGACTCTTAAGTACAGAGGACAAGCTGAGGGTTTCTGGAGGGGAGGTGGGTGGGGGATGGGTTAATTGGGTGATGGATATAAAGGAGGGCACTTTCTGGGATGAGCCCTGGGTGTCATATGTGAGAGATGAATCATTAGGTTCTCCTCCTGAAGCCAGGACTACACTGTACATAAACTAACTTGACTTTAAATAAAAATAAATAAAAATTTAAAAAAGGACAGTAATCACAGCAGGGTGGTACCACTGGTCAATGCAACTGAATAGAGAGGTCAGAAATAAATGTATGGCCAATAGACTTGCACCAAAGGTGTCAAAGTAATTAGGGAAAAGATAATCTTTTTTTCTTTTTTTTAAATGTACACACAGATTTTCATCTCATTTTTAATAGTGGAAAAATTAGAAACAACCTTATTCAACAGTAGGAGATAAATTATGGAATAGACGCCTAACAGAATACTGTGTAGCTACTTAAATGATGTTGCAGATATGTAAATGTAATGTCAAAAGATGTTTATAAATATTAAGAGATAATTCACTATGTATAGAATTGAAAACATTTATACACGTATAAATATATACATTTATACATATATAAAAAAAAACTGGAAGTTTTTTTTTTAACTAAAAAAATATATTTAATGTTTATTTTTGAGAGAGACAGAGCATGAACAGCGGAGGAGCAGGAGCAGAGGGAGAGACCCAGAATCCGAAGCAGGCTCTAGGCTCTGAGCTGTCAGCACAGAGCATGATGTGAGACTTGAACTGGCAAACTGCTAGATGATGACCTGAGCTAAGTTAGATGCTCAGCTGACTGAGCCACCCAGATGTCCAAGGGCTGGAAGTTTATATAAAAAAGTATGAAGGTTAGTTATCTCTAGATGCTAGGACTACTGGGTATTTTTGTTGTAGTCTTTTGTTTATCTGTATTTTCTTAAATTTAAAAAATTTTAATTTTATATAATTTATTGTCAAGCTAACATACAGTGAAAGATACTCTTTTCAATAAAGGTCTTAGAAAAGCTGAATATGTTCATGGAGCAAGCAGACTTTGACCTTATATTACACTGTGCAAAAAATAACTTGATTATAGACTTAAATATATGAGTCAAACCTCTAAAACTTCTGGAACAAAAAAATAGGGGGAGGAAGTTTTTGTGACTTTGGGTAAGATTGAGACAAAAAACATGAGGCATAAAAATGATAAAATTTATCAATATTAAAGACTTTTCCTCTTTGGAGGACATAATTAAGAAAAAGAAAAGGCGAGGGAAATGCAAAATAGTTGCAAAACACATTCTTGCTTTCTATCCAGAACATAAATCTCTTCCACTCAATGATGGAAAGGCCAAAGCAACAAAGCAAAAACAAAAGGGCAGGGAGGGGAACCTCAGAGAAACTGTAGAAAAGATATAGCCATGGCTAATAAGTACACGAAAAAGATGGCCAACATCACTAGTGATAGGGGGAATACACATGAGATGCCACTCTAAACCCACTAAAATAGCTAAATTAAAAAGATTGAGCATACCAAATATTATCAAGGATATGAAATAGCTGGAATTCTCATACTTTACCAGTGGTGGTGGTAACAGTAAATGGCACAGCCACTTCGGAAAGTAGGATGGCAGTGAGTGTTCTATAAAGCTAAAAATGTACTTACCCTGTCACCCAGAACCCCCGCTCTTACATATTCACTCAATAGGAATTAAAATGTATGTCCACACGTCTATGAATGTTCACAGAAGCATTATTTGTAATAGCCCACAATTGGAAACCTAACTGTTCATCAACTTGTGAATGGTTAAAGAAAGTGTACAATTCTAGAATACTACTAAATGATAAAAAGACACTTTTTAAGACCCAGAACAAAATAGATAATTCCTGAAAATATTATGAGTATCAGAAGTCCAACACACGAAAATGCACTACATTCTTTAGGGGCTCCTGGGTGGCTCAGTTAGTTTAGTGTCTGACTCTTGAATTTGGCTCAGGTCGTGATTCCAGGGTTGTGGGATTGAGCTGCACATTGAACTCCGTGTTGGGCTCCGAGCTGAGTGTGGAGCCTGCTTAAGATTCTCTCCCCCCCCCCCCATCCATGCCTCTCTTCCTCACTTGCGTGTGTATGCTCTCTTTCTAAAAAACAAAACCGGGGTGCCTGGGTGGTTCAGTTGGTTGAGCGTCTGACTTTGGCTCAGATCATGATCTTGCTGTTGATGAGTTCAAGCCCCGTGTCAGGCTATGTGCTGACAGCCTGGAGCCTGCTTTGGAGTCTGTGTCTCCCTCTCTCTCTGCCCCTCCCCTGCTCGTGCTGTCTTTTTCTGTCTCAAAAATAAACATAAAAAAACCCCAAAACATTAAAAAAGATACCACATTATTCCATTGATATGAAGTTTGAGGAAAGGCAAAACTATAGGCACAGGAATCAGTTGATGGTTTCCTGGGACAAGGGATGGCAAAGAGGATTGCTTATTAAAGAGTGAGAGAAAACATTTTAGATAGTACAAATACTGTTTTTCTTGATTGTGGTGGAGGATACCTGCTTGCATGCAGTTACCAAACTTTATTGCACTGCATGCTTAAAGTGGATAAATTTTATTATGTGTAAATGATACTTCAGTTGAAAAAAGTCATAGGCTCTGTAGAGATATATTGCAATGCAATATAAAAAGAGTATGACCCTTTAGATTCAAAGGAAGAAAATCTCTCTAAAAGTGATGAGTTTTCTTTTTCAACGAAGAAAACATTGAAAACATCTCTTGGCATTTTCAGAAAGTTTTGAGTTCTCTAATAGAGATACTGGAAATCATAATGCAATAAAAGGCTACTTATTGAGGCATAGATGTATAGGAAACTTGTTTGAATTTAGAAAATAGAACCTGAGTGGCTTAGTCAGTTAAGCATCCGACTCTTGATTTCTGCTCAGGTCGTGATCTCATGGTTTGCAAGTTTGAGCCCTGTGTTGGACCCTGCCCTGTCAGCAAGGAGTCGTCTTGGGATTCTCTCCCTCTCTCTCTCTGCCACTTGCTATCTCTCCCCCTCTCAAAATAAATAAATATTAAAAAAAAAAAAAACTATTTCAAGAACCCAAAATGCACCCGTGGTAACAGACACTGAGATTCAGAGTGTAGAATTTGATAGAGTACAAAATAAATTCAGCAATGTCAATAATAAACTAAAAAGAAAAAAAGATCCGTCCTGGAATAGAGAGGAAAAAGCAAGGAGATAAAATGATAGATATAGAGGTAGCTTTTAGTTCCAAGGGAATAAACTTGAATCCTCTGAGGAGTAATAATTGCCAAAGGTAACACAGAAGTCTTTGGACTAAAAGAAAGTCTGACTCTATAATTCAAATGAACTTATTGAGTAGTGGATAAAATGAATGAAAGTGGTCAACTACTAGTCAGGCTGTCAAGGATTTTCTTTCTAAGCAGAAAGAAGCACAGAATTGTTAAAAATCAATTTCATAAAGGAAACTGCAATCAGGCTTATTTTTCTAACAGTTGTCTTCCCAAATATTAAAAAGAATTCCATGCTAAGTTAAAGTTTTCCTCATGTCAGAAGGCAGCTATAAAGTATTCTCCTTTATCTTAGAAGGTAACCAACTATCAAACTGTTCTAAAACAAGTAATTGAAAGGTGTAATCCAGTTTTTTTCAGTCTTCAGTTTTTGCATGAAAGACTTAACAGCATGAAAGAACAACATTGAATATATGATCTATGTATAAGGAATTTTTAAAAGCGTGGTTACATATTTGCATTATAAAAGCCCAAACTATTGCTTAACAAAGATGACTTTTATTCTGAATGCAGTCATTATATAGTAATGATCTAGGCCCACAGTCAGTGATATTTGCAACCAGTAAGTTAGGAAAACTGAATGATGAGAATGGACACCTGCCTTTTGATGTATGGGAGCCTGTGGCCAAATATCAGCCCATTATGTCATTCAGGAGAAAATTATCAACGGCTGTGAATAGAGGGGTAGCATGAACAGGAAAGATGTGTGCACAAAAATTCTTGGTGAGGTTGGGAGAATTTGGAAGTTACAATTTGTTCTTCATTATCATATGGAAGTTTATGTATTATAGTATTGACGATTAAAAGCATTATTTCTATCTTCCAAACCTTAGAATGTAAAAGTAACAGTCTATAACACGAAAGATGAAGAATAAAAGAAGTGGTAGAAAAACTTAGAAACCATACAGCATGAAACAAAATAACAAGAATATACATATGAATTAATAGAGTAGAACAGGTTAATTCAGTCTCCTATCAACTCAAATTCTACAATTTGGTTAAATCCACAATCAAGATTTTTTACTTCGAATGTATAATATTAAAATATTAAAAAAATATTTACAAATCAAATTAACACAAAGAACAGAAGGGACTATTACATGGCAGCATGGTTTTATATTGATTGAAGTTACAAGTTGTAATGAAGTATAAGCAGGTTTTAATTTGTATGTATTGCCATAGTATAGGGCAAATATAAAGATGATAGGAAATAACTAGCAGTCACAGTGCTAGAAATGATCAGTTCTCTGTGGTCATGCAAATGAGGGAATATAGAAGCTATCAACAGTAAATAGCCACATTTCACCATTCAAAATGAGAATATGATTTGTTTCAAACATACATGAATCATTTATAAACAATTGACCATCTGCAAGGCCACTTCACAATATAAGGAAAATCTTAATGATATACATGAAAACAACCATAAATGAATAAGAAGAAAATAACGTTAAAACTAAGTATTTTCTGTTTTTTTTTCTTCAGAAATCACATACAAATGAAATGCTAATCGAACACTGGGATTTGTTTTTTGTTAAAACTCTGAAAAGACTTGATATTCTCAACATGTAAAAATCTTAGAAATAGCTACTAACTATAGAAAAATGATCACATGACATGAGAAAATTCATCTAAGATTAAAGGCTAAGAACCATGTAGAAAAAAGTTCAATCTTTTCAATAATAAAAAAGATATATTGGGGCGCCTGGGTGACTCACTTGGTTAAGTGTCTGACTTCGGCTTAGGTCATGATCTCACAGTTCGTGGGGTCGAGCCCCACATCAGGCTCTGTGCTGACAGCTCAGAGCCTGGAGCCTGCTTCGGATTCTGTGTCTCTTTCTCTCTCTGCCTCTCCCCGGCTCGTGCTCTGCCTCTCTCTTTCAAAAATAAATGAATAAATGTTAAAATGTGTGTGTGTGTGTGTATAAATAAAAGGTAGAAAATATTTTTAACTCTCAAATTTGAAAATAATTTTAAAACATATAATACTCAATGTTGACAGGGACAAGATGAACTGGGCTCTTCTAGGTAACTGGTGAGGGTGTAAACTGATAGTAACACTTCTAGAAACAATTTTGATAATATCTGTCTCCACAGTAATTTCTTGAAATGTTTTCTAAGAACATTAGAGAAATGCACAGTAACTTTATGTTAGCAGGCTCATTACTATAATAATGAAAAATGCAAGCAAACTGCAAGCCCAGCATTGGAAGAATAAGTATACAATTTGTACTAGGTTAAGTGTGCAAACAGGTACCCCAAGTTCATTTCAAACGTCATAGACAGGAAGCTCAGGGCAGCAATCCCAGATTCCTGAGCCTGTCTGTTGCCAGGATATGGTAGCCTTGATTGCAAATGGCTCAGACACTGGGTAAGACCAAGTCCGTGATGAGAAGTATCACATATTTGGTTGAGTGAGACTGGGAAAAGCAAGGGTAGTTACCTGAATTCTGTGTAGATGACTAGGCTGTTTACTTGCAGTCTTGGAACCCTGTGATTCTCACTGGATGCGAGACTACATCTGTTCAAACAATGGTCTTTTTTTTATTTTCCTTGTTTTCAATGCTAAAAAAAAAAATACATGAAGTCTGCCCTCTCAACAAATTTGTAATGTACACTACAATATTGTTAACTATATGCACATTGTTGTACATCAGATCTCTAGAACTTTTCTTACATGACTGAACTCAATGCCCATTGAATACCTACTACCCATTTCCCTTACTCCCAGCCCCTGCTAACCACCATTCTCTTTGCTTCTATGAATTTGGCTCCTTTAGATAATTCATATAAGTGGAATTAGTATTTTCCTTCTGTGCCTGACTTATTTCACTTTTTATAATGTGCTCATAGTTTATCCACGTTGCAGCATATGATAGGATCTCCTTTTAAAGGCTGAATATTAAATTGTTTGTATATACCACATTTTTTTTCTGTTGTTTTTGTCTATTTTTGCTTTTTTTTTTTTTTTTTTTTTTTGCCTATGCTTTTGATGCCATATACAGGAAATCATTGCATAGATCAGTGTCAAGATTTCTCCTTATGTTTTCTTCTAGAAACTTGATAGTCTCAGGTCTTAAATTTAAATCTTTATTTTAGTTGATTTGTGTATATGGTATAAGATAAGGATACAGTTTAATCCTTTTGCATGTAGATAGCTAGTTTTCCCCAGCACCATTTATTGAAAAGACCATGTTTTCCCCATTCTATATTCTTGATACCTGTGTTGAAGGTTACCTAACTGTATTTGTGTGGGTTTATTTCTGGACTGTCTCTTCCGTTTCATTGATCTCTATGTCTGTTGTTATGCCAGTACTATAGTATTTTGATTATTGTAGCTTTGTAATATGTTTTGAAGTCAGCAAGTGTGAGATCCCCAGCTTTATTCTTTCTCTAGATCATTTTATTCACTGGGGGTCTTTTGTGGTCCCAAATGGATTTGGGAATTTTTCCCTATTTCTACAAAATATGCCATTGGGATTTCAATGTGGATAGCATTGAATTGATCATTTTGAGTAGTATGGATATTTTAACAATATTAAGTCTTCCAATTCATGAACACAAAGTGTATTTCCATTTAATTGTTACTTCATCAATTACTTTAAGCAATGTTTTGTATTTTTTGGTGTAGTCTTTGGCCTTCTTAAGTTTATTCCTATTTTATTCTTTTTTATGCTGTTGTAAATGGGATTGGTTTCTTAATTTCCTTTTTGTATTGTTTGTTAGTGTACAGAAACACAAATGGTTTTTGTATGTTGATTTTGTAACCTGCAACTTTGATGAATTTGTTTACCAAAACACTTTACCAGCTGTTTCTGACAGTTGCTTTATGATATCTTTAGGATTCTCTATATATGAAAATGTGGTCTAACAGGTAATTTTACATCTTCCTTTTCTATGTTGGGTGACTTTTGTTTCCCTTTCTTGCCAAAATGCTCTGCCTAGTACTTCCAGCAGTATATTGAATAGAGGTGGTGATAGTGGGCACTCTAGCCTTGTTCTTAGACGAAAAGCATTCACCATTGAGTATAAAATTAGCTGTGGGATTTTCATATGTGGCCTTGTTATGTTGAGCTAATTTTCTTCTATACCTTGTTTGTTGAGTGGAAACACCTTATTCACCTTATCACGAAAAGGTGTTGAATTTTGACAAATGCATTCTCTGCATCTATTGAAATAAACTCATGTTTTAAATCTTTTGTTCTATTAGTGTGTTGATCACCTCAATTGATTTTTATATGTTGAACCATCCTTGCATCCTAGAGATAAATAATAGTCATGGTGAATGATCCTGTTGAATTCGGGTTTCTCATGTTTTTCTGAGGATTTTACATTATTTATTAGGATTATTGGCCTGTAGTTTATTTTCTTGTAGTGTCTTTTCCTGTCTTTGGTATCAGATAATCCTGGCCTCATAAAATGAGTTTGAAGATGTTCCCTCATCTTCAGTATCTTGGAAAAATTTGAGAAGGGTTGGTGTCATTTATTCTTTAAATGTTTAGTAGGATTTTCCAGTGAAGCAACCTGGTCCAGGGTTTTTCTTTGTTGGGAGGTTTTTGATTACTGATTGAGTCTCCTTACCCACTGTTGGTATATTCAGGTTTTCTATTTTTTTCCTGATTCAGTCTTGGTAGGTTGTAGGTTTCTAGGAATTTATTCATTTCTTCTAGGTTGTCCAGTTGGTTGGCATATAATTATTCATAGTAGTCTCTTGCAATCCTATGTATTTCTATGTTTCCAGTTGTAATGTCTCTTCTTTCATTTTTCACCTTTTATTACAGGTTTTTCAAATTAGTCTTTTTTTTTTTTTTTAAACAACTCAGTTAAGAAAATTTCCTTATTCTCCATTTCAGTGTATTTTTTTCTTTCTTTCAGTTAACTTTGGACTCTGTTACTCTTTTTCTCGTTCCTTGAAGTGCAGAGTGAGGTGATGATTTGAGATCTTTCTTCACTTCTAGTCTAAGTATTTAGAGCTCTAAACCTCCTTCTTAGTACTGCTTTTGATGCACCCTGTAAGTTTTGGTTTATCTGTTTGTCTTCAGTTTTTTTTAAAGATAGTTCCTAATTTCTCTTTTGATCTCTCTGTTGATCTATTCGTTGTTTAGGAGCGTGTTGTTTACTTTTTACTGATTTTTGAATTTTCCAGTTTTCCTTCTGTAATTGATTTCTAGTTTCATTCCATGGTGGTCAGACAAAATAGTATGATTTCAGTCTTAGATTTGTTAGGAAATCTAACACATGATCTATCCAAGAGACAGCTGTATGTGTGCTTGAGAAGAATGTATATGCTGCTGCTTTGGGTGGAATGTTCTGATGTATTTGTTAGGTCCCCTTGCTCTACCCCCCACCCCCTTTTTTCCTTAATAAGAACAACTTCAGGTGGGGAGATTATGGGACCAATTCATAGAATATCAAAGTAGATACAGTCTAAATGATACAGATCCTATCAAAACAAAAAAAAGCTGGAAGGAACAAAATGCTTTTTGCTGAAGTGTGTTAGTGAACTGGAATGGGGACTTAGAAGTACTCAGGCTTGCGGCCCTTTCCTACCCATGACCTGTTCTTGTTTCCTGCCATTCAAGCCTTGCATGCAGGGCTCGGAGCCCTCAGAATACAGCAGGCCTGTGTGCACAGTTCAGAAGAAAACCCAAAGCCTCTTTTCAGTTGGGCCATTTCATTCTTATAGGCTTTCTTAGGGTTCAGGCATCAGACAGACAGCAGAAGCTTCTTTCAAGAATCCCAAAACTAGTCACCTAATCTTGACAGATGAATTCTCCTAGGCAGGCCAGAAAAATAAGTGTGTATAGCACATGGAGATATTAGGATTTATTTCTATTTCCACAGAGAACAGTCAATGTTTTGGTTAGAAGCCTGTTCTGGGAGTATCCTAACGGTTCTCTTTTGCCTAGGGATTCATTAGGAGGATTTGCAGAAAGTTGGGACCCTGGAAAGATTTTGCTGGAATCTCTGCAGAATACCGATAAAGATCCCTGTTCTGAAACCATATGCAAAACACGGGGGGGACCCCACAGGAGTTGCACAAAATTTCCATTTTTCAAAGCTGACAGTTCCCATGATTATTAGAGGATTTGCTTCTGAAAGCTAAACAGCTTCTTCCTCTGATGTTTCTTCAGTAACCAAATGTACAGACAGCAGAGTGAATTTCTCTGAAGTTCTTGGGGTGGCTCACACATATATGATTGTGAACGTTTGCATTAATTTTGTGTATTTGGTAATAGCTACATCATTAGTGTCTAACTTAAACTTTCATCGCTTCAAAGGCAGAGGCACCAGAGTTGAGTGGGTTTTGGGTTTCTTTCCTGGCTGACTCCAGTAGGGAGGTGAGAAATACAGGAATTGATTAGCAGTTAGCGAGAGCTTGGAGTCAGGGACACCCTGTCATGGTATACTTTAATAAGGGATCCACAGGTCTCTTGGTTTAGATCTGATTCATCATTTGAGAGAAGGGCTCACAGTGGGAAGCCTCTGGATTTCCACTGGCGGCTTTTCTACAAAGTTTCTGAAGGAGTTGTTACCAATGGAAGGTTAGCCTTGAGGGCCAGTTTTTGTTCTGCAGTGACCTACGGTAGCTAACCCCAGACTCTTTGCTCTCACTGTGATGGTGGCCTAGTCCCTCATAGTCCTGAATTAGAATCTGCTTCTCCTCAAGTGCTTGCTGCCTTGGGCCCACATCAGTGCCTTCTCCAGATTGAACTTCTAGTTATGACTACATGTGCTGCTGCTGCTTATGCATGCATATAACCGTTGCAAATTCTTGGAGAGATTAATGAGTGTTTCAAGGTAAACTGCAAAAAATGTTGAATCTTCAGCTCCCCATTCTCTTGTCCCACTCTGGCATGGTATGGGGTGGAGTGCTGCTCTCAGGGTTCTCATTGGTAGTAAAGTGTCCTTGATTACATCAAAACTGGGTCATCTCTAGGCACTGTAACACTACCTTCTTAGCTTTTCCTAATGTAACCATTTTACCTTGATATTAAAACGTGTCAGCTTAGCTTTTCAGAAGGCAGTGGTTGAATTACAAGTGTGAAGCCATCCTCACTCATAAACCAAGATTCATTTAGCTTGGGTTTGTGCTTCAGTGGCTTTTATACATTGTTGAACTTCATTGCAAATTCATGGAGAGTATGGGAAAATATTTTTATCATGAGACAATCTGATGGAATGGAATCTATTTAAATAAAATCAGAATCCAGCCTCTTCTTTGGCAGGAATAGTGGTGCTGTCTGGTGGGCAGGGTGACTGGAGTGCTCCCAGGCAACATGTTCACAGTCTCTGGCCTTGTCATTTATTCATTGGGTTGTGAGGGAAATATGTTTGGGCTCCCCAATCCCACGCTTCTGTATTTTTCTGTTTGAAATTATGACATGTTTTCAACATTACAGTGGTATTTTACATGCACCTAGCCTTTTGTAATTTCGGAAATTCGTTCATAAATGATACCTCAGGAATCATTGTTATCTTTTTATACGTGAATAACTGAATTCAGAGAGGTCAGATGGCTTCTTTAAGGTCACACTGCCAAGAAATGAGGGCTGAATTTTTTTTTCACCTCTACTGCTCTATTATAGCATACATTTATGGATTTGAATCTTCCTGACAAAGCCTAGCTAGACATCAAGGCAGAAATTGCACAGAGATGATAAGATTGGGGAATTATTTAAAACTGATAGAATTTTTTTTTTTTGACCTAAGAATGAATAGACCTTTGTCCAGCTGAGATGTAGTTCTCTAGAAGTTGAAGTTTACTGTCTTTCATGTACTTTCTATTGGACTATACTTTCTTGGTTAATTATGAATTCATTCATTCATTAAAAAAACTATTAAGCAAATACCCCCTGTTTGGCACTGTGCTAGAAGCCTGGGATAAAGAGATAACCAAGACCGGCACGGTCCCTGGGTTTTGTAGACTGTGTGGTCTGGTGGGGAGTCAGATATTGAACACAACCTACACAATTGCAGTGAAGGGAAGTGCCTTGGGAACATGTGTCAGCAGGAACTGAGGTATCTGGGGATACAGGAAAGGTGTCCCTTATGAAGTATCTTTGTTGAAAATGAGGATAAAACAGACAATAGTGTGTGGGGAAATACACTCTTGGTCTTCTTTAGGGAACTAGAAGTCCAGTGGGGCTGAAGAGTAGAGATAGCGTAGCACTTTCATTCGTAATGTAGACAAAACCTGAAAAATTTGAGTCTTGCATGAAGGCGGTAGCTTGGTCAGAGAATGGTCACCCAGAGCATCTAGAAGGTCATTTGCTGCCTGACTCAGGACAATTGCACTATTGCAGAGTTTTATTGTGGATGAGAAGCATTTTGTAGCCCTATGACCATTTTATGGGATTGGCTTGAGCATTGATATGATTGAGTTGGCTAGCTGAAGATTAATGGAGCTCATTGGCATGCTTGGCTGGGGCCCTTCCTTCATTTTGAATGGTCTTTATTGGGTTATACTCCTGCCTTTGATATGGGTCAGTGTTGCCCCTTGATAATGTATCTCAGTGGGAAGACTATTTTGCATTTTGGTGTAACTATGATTTTAAAAACACGTACAATTTAAGCATTTTTTTCCTTCTTTAAATTTCTTAAGAATTTGCATATGGGGGCAGGGAAACTTCGGTGCAACTGAAATCTAGAGTTCTTCTGTCTCATGACTTTATTCAAGGATAAATCATGTGTGACCTTAAACATCTTACATTATGATAGTTCATAGTCAAGAAACTTTCTTGGTGAAAGTGATTTGACCATGTGATCAGGTATCTACTGTCAGAAGGAGAGGAAATCTGAAAACTATTTTCGTTAGAGACACAATTCTGGTTTTGGTCCTGTTAGCAGAACTAGGCTGGTGCTGAGAATATAGATTCTCCATGTGCTGGTGATGAGTTGAAGAGCTACAGAGTCAATAATCATTGATTGCTATGGCAGTAATGTCTCATTTTGTGGTGTAGAGCTCTTGTGATCTGATGAGTTATGGGAGGGATAACTGGAATTGAAATAAAGCACACTGTTAGTCAAGGGAAGCTCATACCTACTATTGCCCACTTCTTTCTACCCTTAAATGCTGCTTTTCTGAATTGGCCAGATTCTGGGACATTGTACTGGGACTCAATTCCAGTGCTATAGCTTTCAAAGGAAGTGGAGATCTATGAGGATTTTTTTTTTTTTAATTTTTTAGGTGGACTTTTGGGCAGTCTTTTTTCTAATAACTGGGAGGAGACAGCCTTTCAGTTACTGATTCTCTGAGAGAAAGCCCAACCATCTGTGCTTTTCTCTTTACAGCCTCATTCTGAAGGATTTCTTTTCCAAAATAACTAATCAATATGTATGGTTTTTGAATTGTGAAAGACCCAGGGCCAGTTTACTGAGGCCTGCAGCAAACATCCTGGGGCTTCACTGGGTTTCTTGCTTTTGGTTGGCCAATGTGTTTTCCCCCATTGTAGCAATGAAACGTGTGACTCAGCTTGGGCCTTGCAGTAGAAGTAGATGGAGGACATCTTTCCAGATTCTGTGGGATTCTTTAGTTTAGGCAGAAAGTGTCCTTTCCCTTCTGTGGCCCATGTCAGACAGCCCACTTTATTATGCCTCAGGACCTAAGCTCTAAAAGATATCAAATGTTCTTTATGTTATTCTCTGATCCTGAATTTCTCTGAGATCTTAAAAGAAGAGGACTTGAGAGCTAGATTCAGATGTTCCTGGGTCCATGACCTTACCTGCAAAATACTCACTTTAATCTAGCTGTGTTTATAGATACTATGCTTGATTTTTTTTTTTTCTGTATGAATTTCCTGGTAAATAATAGCTGCTTTCTGATAAATGTAACATTTAATAGACAAAATTGTGTTGGGCAGGATCCTAACAACTGTCATTACACACATCCAAGTGAATTCTCTTGAATCTGTAAATGGCTCTTTAATCTTTGACAGTATATTCTGAATCTTTATTAGACTCACAACCTTTTCAGCAAAGCACTTTCATTGTTGTGGTTATTCAGGTTGCAAAGGATTAGGGTGAACCCATGGACTCTAGAGTGTCTCTAGAGGTGACTAGAACCAAAGGTACAGTCTCACAGATTTCTATTTATGAACAGAGAATCAAAGGGAAAGTAACTTTTTTTAAGCAAGAAGAAACACAGAGCTGGGCCAGAAGGGAGCAAAGGTCCTTGTAGACTATTATGTGGTGATGTGTTTTTATTTCAGGTGAATAAGTTGGATAAAAAATTTCAGAAAAATGTATATCTCTTCCTGGAACTGCTTATATTATATAAAAAGATAGTGGAAAATTGGATATTGCTGGGTTTTCATAAAACATCTTAATGTATCACTTCTCAGTCTAACTACAGATAACCTAGTTTGCTGCAGTGGGGCTGGGATAGACTTGATGGGATCAGAGCTTGGAATCAGACCTGCTCCCTGGGGCAGGGGGACCTCTGAAAACAGACCCACCCTTTGAACATGGGAGGATGGCCAATCTAACAAAGAGAAAATGTTGTCCAAACAAGGTGGAACTTAATTTTGGGAGCAAAGACATCAGATCAAAGGGTGATGGGACTGATCAGTTTAACCCATCTACCCAAGAAATAGTCATTGAATATTTCCAATATTCCAGGTACTGTTCTAGGTATAAGGGATGCATCAGTGATCAAGACACACATGGTTTCTGTCAACATGGTGTACTTAGGTTAGTCCAATAATAAGTGATGGAAAATATCAAAGGGAAACATGAAAACAACATATTATATTACAACATATTCTATTTCACATAAAATTTTTATGTGAAAAAAACAAGTAAAAGAAAATGAGTAAAAATAACCATAACACCAATACTTCAGAATTTCATAAATTAGTATTGTAATTCTCTTCTTTCCATTCCATCCCACCTAAAACAGTTTATTCCTTTTCAGAAGTTTTTAAATAGAAATTTATAAAGATACTGCTGCATGCCTATGCATTTTGGTGAACAGCTTTGCTTTATTATTTCACAAATGTTGTGGACAACTTCCCAAATCAATATATATCAGGCAATTACTGTTGCATCTTAAATCTCTTAATTTTTTTTATTTTTTAAGTTTTTAATTTCAGTTAACATACAGTGTAATATTAGTTTCAGGTATACATTATAGTGATTCAAAACTTCCATACAACACCTGGTGCTCATCACAAGTGCACTCCTTAATGCCCATCTCCTATTTAATCCATCCCACCTTCCCTCTGGTAGCCATCAGTTTGTTCACTGTAGTTAAGAGTCTGTTTCTTGGTTTGCTTTTCCTCTCTTCCTTTTGCTCTTTGGTTTTGTTTCTCAAATTCTACATGTGAGTGAAATTGTATGGTATTTGTCTTTCTCTGACTTATTTCACTTAGCATAATACTCTCTAGCTCCATCCATGTCATTGTAAATGGCAAGATTTCAGCCTTTATTTATGGCTGAGTAATATTCCATTGCATGTGTGTATACACACACACACACACACACACACACACACACACAACCTCTTTATCCATTCATCAGTTGATGGACACTTGGATTGTTTCCATAGTTTGGCTATGTGGATAATGCTGCTGTAAACATCAGGGTGCACGTATCCCTCTGAATTAGTATTTTTGTATTATTTGAGTAAATACCTTGTAGTGCAATTGCTGGGTTGTAGGGTAGTTCTATTTTTTTTTTTAATGTTTATTTATTTTTGAGACAGAGAGAGACAGAGCATGAACGGGGGAGGGCCAGAGAGAGAGGGAGACACAGAATCCGAAGCAGGCTCCAGGCTCTGAGCTGTCAGCACAGAGCCCAACTCGGGGCTCAAACTCACAGACCTCGAGATCATGACCTGAGCCGAAGTCAGACGCTTAACCGACTGAGCCACCCAGGTGCCCCAGGGTAGTTCTATTTTTAACTTTCTGATGAACTCCATACTGCTCTCCAGAGTGGCTGTACCAGTTTGTATCTTAAATCTCTTTTGTTAAGATCCTACCTGGTTCTATAACATAGGAGTGGGTTGGATTTAAAGGTGGGAATCATTTAGGAGGAGAGATGGGAAAAAGGCTGGGGAGCAAGCATAGCCTGAGAGACAGGACATTTCTGCCTGAGTTATCTTACATAGACAAAGACCCCTCTCGGATGTTGTGCCTTTGTCTTAGATACAAGGTGGTCTTGACTTATTTGTCTAAGAACCAGAGAAGTGCCTTTGAGGAAGGTTGGTGGGCATGAGGGTCATTTGGGTGACTTTTCTTGGTTGGAAAGGAATGTATTTCAGTAAAAGAAAAAAAAGTGGACAAAAGGAAAGGGATAAAGAATATTTTTACATGATTAATAAAAGTAAACTTTGAAAAAGTTTGATACAGTAATTAAATAAACACATAGATTTCCATTAAGTTGGAAGTTCATGAGAAATATCCTTTCCTGAATATTGAAACCAATTTCTGCTTTTCTTTCCAAGTTCCTTTTAAGGGAGGGCAGCCTGTAGCAAAAATTAGACTTCCAGACTCCAGAAAGTCATGGCTCTCTCAGTATGCCAGCTCTTCCATTCCCCAGCAGACCATCCTCTGTGGTACAACCACATGCTTGACAGATTTTTCATTTCAGATTCTGGATGTGTTTTCTGAAGGATAAAAAGTATTATTGCAGAAAATGTTAGTAAGAGTGGTGCTCCAAGAATCTCCTTGAAAAGGCAAGATAAGCCAGTCTCATTATTTTCCTATTATACTCTTTGTGTTGTCTTTTTTATTCCCTCTTTTTATGCTCCCTGCCATTTGGGTCATCCTGATATTCCCCTCTCCCCTATTTTATTCTCCTTTGATGACCTTTAACATTTAACAGGTGAGACGGTCATTCATCACCTCATAGAGTCATCAAGGGCATCAGTAATTGTACCAGATGTTACCAGCTGGAGACTGGTACTTTATACATTGACATCACTTGTACATTTGTTGTTGCATTTACTACATTTTGATCTTTATATTTCAAACTAGAGGACAGATTCCATAGAGGTCAGTCTTCACTGTGTCTCATGCAGAACTTTGATGAAGTAGAAATTTAATAAATATGGGTGTTTTGTGCATGGTCTTGAGAGGAATTTGAAGGAACGGTAAGAAATAGGGGGCCCTAGGCCTAGGAATGAGGGAAGTTTTACCACAAATGAAATGTGTGGGGCAGATCAGGATGGTGTTGTGTGGCTGGTTAGGAAGTCCATTCAGGCAGGAGCCTCATGTTTGTGAAAGAGCATAAATTTAGACTTTGACATCTCCAATGTGATTATACTTAGAGTAACAGATACACATTACAGAATATGGAGTATGCAACTCTTAGAGCTTTTAGCCTATTAGGAGTCTATACCATCTACAATGTATACTGAATTAAGTTTTCAATAAAATTACACTTGTATTATGGTCAGTGTAATTACATTGCATTCACCTGTTGATGGACATTTGGATTGCTTCTAGTTTTTAGCTATTGAAAATGATCTGCCAGAGTGCCTGGATGGGTCACTTGGTTGTGTCTGACTCTTGATTTTGGCTCAGGTCATGACCTCAGTTTGTGGAATCGAGCCTTGCATCAGGCTCTGAGCTGACAGCGCAGAGCCTGCTTGGGATTCTCTTTCTCTCTCTCTACACCTCCCCTGCTTGCTAACATGCACACCCTCTCAAAATATTTAAAAAAAAAATCTGCCATGCACATATGTGTGCAAGCATTCATATGGACATAATGTTTTCATTTATTTTGGGTAAATACATAGGAGTGGAATGGATAGATGATCTGGTAGGTGTATGTTTAATTTTTTAGGAAGAAACAACTAAACAGCCAAAGTAGTCGTACTGTTTTACAGTCCCAATTCCTCTACATCCAACACTTAAGCTATCCAACACTTAGTATGATCAACTTGTTTTTTCCATTCTAATATATGTGTAGTGATATCTTATTGGTAAATGAGATCTCACTATACCCATATTCATTGGTAAAAATGAACCTTCCTTTAATAATATTAATACTTAGTAATATTTAGCATCTTTTCATATGCTTATTTATCATACATACACCTTTTTGTGTGTGTGTGTGTGTATATATATGAATACCTTTTTGAAAAATTGACATTTTTCATTTAAACTTTGAGAGATCTTCATATGTTCTAGATACGTTTTTTTTTTTTTTTTTTTAACCAGATATAGGTAAATATTGCAAGTATTTTTTTCTCATCCTCTGGCTTGTATTTAATATCTCTTGAAGAGTCGAAGTTTTCAATTCTGATGAAGTCCAAATTACCAGTTTATTCTTATGTGAGAAATTCATCAAACCACATTTGGTGCTTGACTAGGAAAACTGACAGGACACATGATGCTGTTATACTCATGACAAACTCATAACAGCAGAAGGACACAAAACAAGATCAGCAAAGGGAAAGGCACTCAAGATGTAGTCTTGAGGAAATCAAGTGTAAGCTTCCAAGAGTCCTCTCTTTGTGGAGTCACAGAGGATGCACAATCTTCTAGCATCTAATTGTGATGACGTGGTCAACATGTTGTCTACCAGGGAAGCTCATTAGAGACTCTGTGCCTAGGGTGTTATTGGGAGCTGGTCTGTAGGCATCTTCTTCCTAGTATATATCAAAAATTCCAGACTCTTAGAAGGAAAACATGGTTTCAGCATAAGCCATATTGTTTGCAAGAACAGTTTGGGCTCAGTGTGCTACACTTACCAGTTGAGAATGGTGGGAATCCTCCTGAAGTTCATGTTTCCAGACACTCATAAAGGGCCAACCTTTCAAGCATGCTTTTCAAGGATAGCAGTCTCAGTCCTTCTATGTTAACTCTTATCTGTACAATTTTTTTTGGATCATCCTTTTGGTGTTGTGTTGGAGAAATATTCTCCTAAGCCAAGGTCACATAGATTTTCTCCTATGTTGCCTTCTAGAAATTTTAGTTTTAGCTTGAACATTTAGGTCTATGACCTATTTTGAATTATTTTTTGTATATGGTAATATTGAGGGGTTGAAGTTCTTTTTTATTTTTATTTATTTTTTAAAATGTTTATTTGAGAGAGAGAGATAACATGAGCAGGGGAGGGGCAGAGAGAGAGGGAGACAAAGAATCCGAAGCAGGCTCTAGGCTTTGAGCACAGAGTCCAACACAGGGTTCAAAGTTACAAACTGTGAGATCATGACCTGAGCCAAAGTTGAATGCTTAACTGACTGAGCCACCCAGGTGCTCCGAAATTCACTTTTTTAAATGAATGGGTAGCCAATTGTTCCAGCACCATTAGTTGAAAGGATTATGTATCCCTCTCCACTTGCCTTTGTACCTTTATTGAATCAGTTGTCCATATATGTATGTGGGTCTATTTGTGTACTTCTTGTTTCATTGATATGTGCCTATCTTTACATCAATACTATATAGTCTTCATTGTTGTAGTGATATGGTAAGTCTTGAAATTAGGTAGTATTATATTTCCAACTTTTTTTCAAAATTGGTACAACATTCCTAGATCCTTTGAATTTCCATATGAATTTTAGATTTATTTCATCAATTTCTATTTTAAAAATCTTGTGTTATTTTGATTAGAATAACATTGACTTAGTTAATTTAGGGAAAATTAACATCCTACCTGTAATGAGTCTTCTGCCCATGAACATAATACATCTATCCATTTATTTAGTTCTTCAATTTCCCTCAGCAATGTATGTCTTCTTATACATTATTTGTAAAACAGAATTGTAATTATTATAAATGTTTCAAGCATTTGTAAACAGTATTTTTACAATTTTATTTTTTTATTAAAATTTTTTAAATGTTTATTTTTGAGAGAGAGGCAGAGAGAGAGAGAGGGAGACAGAATAGAAAACTGGCTCCAGGCTCCAAGCTGTCAGCACAGAGCCCAACGCAGAGCTTGAACTCAGGAACAGAGAGTTCACCACCGAGGCTGAAGTTGGATGTGTAACCGACTAAGCCACCCAGGTGCCCATGATTTTGATTTTTGATCTTTTGATCAATTGTAGAAACAATTGATTTTTGTATACTTATATTGTGCAACCTTGATAAGCTCAACTTTAGCTTTTAGTTTTTGTAGATTCCATCAGATTTTCTACATACGTGATATTATTTGTAAATAGAGAATAGATCCAAATATATCCTTTCCAATTTGGAGGGTTTCTTTATTTCAAACTGGATAGAACCTCTAGTACAGTATTGAGTAGATGCAGTAAAAAAAAAAAACATCTCGTTTCTGGTAGTATAGGGAAAACATTCATTCACTCTTTGACTATTAAGTATGATGTGTATTAGTGTATTGTAGGTTTTTTTGATCTTATTCGTTTTGGAAAATGCTTGTCTACTCCTTTTTACTGAAGTGCTTTTGTTTTTTTCCTCTCTCTCCTTTTCATCTTGCACTTCTTGTTTTCTTTAAATCAGGAGTGAATGTTGGATTTTATCAAATGCTTATTTGGCATCTAGTGAGATGATCATATGCGTTTTATTTTTCATTTTGGTGATATGACAATATACATTTATTGCTTTTTAAATGTAAAACCAACCCATATTTTTAGAGTAAATCCCACAGAGTTATATTTTCCTTTTTGTGCATTGTATTTGACTTGTTAAAATTTTGAATAGAATTTTTATGTTTATATCAATGAAGTTATTAATAATCTAACAGGTTATTAGTTTGTAATTTTTTTTTCTTGCAATGTTTTTGTCTGTTTGACATCAGGGAAATGCCTCAGAGAATGAATTGGGGTGTAGTCTTTAATTTTCACTTTTCCAGAAGAGTTTGAATAAATGTATTATTTCTTCCCTCTTTTTTTTTTTAAATTTAATGTTTATTCTTGAGAGAGCATGCATGCGTGCACATGAACGGGGGAGGGGCAGAGGGAGAGAGGGAGACACAGAATCCAAAGCAGGCTCCAGGCTCTGAGCTGTCAGCACAGAGCCCGACGCGGGGCTGAAACCCATGAACTGTGAGATCATGACCTGGGCTGAAGTCAGATGCTTAACCAACTGATCCACCCAGGCACCCCTTCCCTAACTCTTTAGCAGAATTCACCAGTGGTGCCATCAGGTCCTGAAGTTTTCTTTGTAGGAAAGTTTTTAACTACAAATTAGCAGGATTTCAAAGAAATATATACACTTCTATGTTCAATGTGGCATTGTCCCAATAGCTAAGATGTGGAAACAGTCTAATTATGAATGGATGAATGGGTAAAGAATATACACACACACACACACACACACACATATGTACATACAACATATGTTATATATAGACAATTATATATATACTATATATACGTGTGTGTGGTTATATACACATACACATGATGGATTATTATTCAGTCCCAGGAAGAAAAGAAAATCCTGTAATTTGCAACAACATGAATGGAGAGAGGGCGTTATACTAAGTGAGATAAGCCAGACAGAGAAAGAAAAATACTACATGGTATCACTAATATGTGGAATCTGAATAAAAAGTCAAACTCCTTGAAACAAGTAGAGAAGTGGCTGTTAAGGGCAAGGTCATCACCTATGTTCCTCTGTGCTATTGTTTTTGTACGTTTTACTTGAGTTGTTATTAATCCCATACTACATTATTATTTTTGTTTAAACACTTGTGTTTTAAAGACATTTAAATAATATGAAAAACTCATGTATTTATCCATCGAGTTACCGTTTTTGGTGTTCTTCACTCCTTTTGTGGATTCATACTGCTATCTGGTATTTTCCTTCTGCCTGAAGGATTTCTTTTAACATTTTTTTGTAGTGTAGGTCCACTGGTGATTAATTCTTTCAGGTTTTAGATGTCTGGAAAAGACTTGATTTTGTCTTCATATTAAAATAATTTTTTTGCTGGATACAAAATTCTAAACTGATAGGGTTTTTTTCTTTGACTAATTTAAAGCTGTTGTGTTAGTGTCTTCTCACATGCATTGTTTCAAAAAAATAACTCAGCTTAAAAAAATCTGCTGGCTTAAATATTTCTCTGCCCATAATGTGTCTTTTTCCCCCTCTGTCCTCTTTTAGCATTTTATCTTTATCACTGAGTTTGAGCAATTTGATTATGATGGGTCTTAGTGTATTTCTTCACTTTTTCTAATGATTGTGTTTCATTGAGCTTTTTGGGTTTGTGGATTTATAGTTTTCATCAAATTTGGACAGGTTTTGTCTATTTCTTGAAATTATTTCTTGAAATAGATGTTCTGCCTTCTCTCTTCTTTGGGACTTTAATCACATATATATATGTGAGTCCTCTGAGATCATTCCACAGCTTACTAATACTCTTTAATAATTCTTACTTTAGCATCCATGTTTCATTTTGGATAGTGTCTAGGGCTAGGTTTTCAAGTTTACGGTCTTTTTTTTTTTTTTTTCTGTAATGTCTAATCTATAAATCTCATTTAGTGTACTTTTCATCTCAAACCTTATAGATTTTATGTTTTGAAGATTGATTTGTTTATGTCTCTACTTAACTTTTTCAGTCTTTGGAATACACTTACAATGACTATGGTGTACTTCTCTATTAATTCTGACATCTATGTCAGTTCTTGGTCAGTTTCCATTGATTTGCGTCTTCATTATGTGTTGTATTTTTTTAAGTTTCTTTAAATGCCTGCCTTTTTATGTGAGGCCAATCTTATAAATTTTTCTAATTGAATGCTAGATTGTTTTTTTGATTCATGTAGATATTGTGCTTTTTTTTTTTTTTTTTTAATCTGTGATATAGCTACTTGGAAATAGTTTAATCCTTTTAGGTCTTGCTTTAAGTATTTGTTAGGCATGATCAGAGCAATGCTTTATCTGGGCTAATTATCCCCCATTGCTGATCTAAGACCCTTTGTGTACTCTACCCAGTGTCCCATGGTTCTTGAGGTTTTCCATTCTGGCTCATGGGAATAGGAATTTCTCCCAGTCTTGCGAAGCCTAGCACTGTTACCTCTACCCTTTAAGGTCATTTTCTTTATTTCTTGAGTGGTTTCCTCACATGCATGTGCTCACCAGTATTTGGTTAAATACTCAGGACTGACTCTCTGAAGACCTCCAGGGTTTTGTCATATCACAGCTCCCTCCTCACCAGTACTTTTTGTAAAGTGTAGCTGCCTTGAAGTCCCTAGACTTTTAGTTCAGTCTCCTCAGTTCAGGATGGAGTTGTGTTTCCCCTCCCTGCATTGTGGTCTGGAAACTGTCAAGAATGTATGCCATAGCAATTTTAGGGCCGTCTAGTTCATTTCCTGTTTATCAAAGATCAGTGTTCTCCTTTCCTGATGTCTAATGTCTTGCCATTGTTTCATATATTATGTCTATATTTTTGTTGTTCCAGGTGGGAGAGTATATATAATCCCAGTTAATCCATCTTCACTGGAGGCAGAAGTAACTGCATTTAGGAATGTTTGGATCCTTGCAAGTCTTAATTTGGCATAATACAAGTGTTAACAATTCACAAATCTTATTTCCCTAAATTATTTGTCAGTAGTTCCTTTTGAAAACAAGAAAACTCTGTTTACTTATTCATATTTACTGAGGGTAGGGGAAGGGTTGACCAGCACACCATAAATCTCTGTATTTGAGAGATGATCATAGTAAATTTAGATAATGGAGTCAGTAGGTCTGTGATTGTAGTAGGGTACAGATTATACAGAATTAAAGTGCAAGGGCAAAAGGGGACAGTGCTTCTCAGAGCATTCTCTACTTGATATATGGCATCTTTCTGAAGCTCATCTTAGCAGTCCCAAAGAGCCTAACTGGTCTAATGCAATGCAGTGGATTAGAGCACTACATATTGATTAGGCATCTGTTTATGCTTGGGAAGGTATTAAGAACTCTGGAATTTCAATAAATTTTGACATGTGCAATTCTGTTAGCATGTTGCCTAGCCAGCTTTTAAAGCAGAATGGGGCCGGCCTTGTAGATGGAGAGTCTGGGCTTAGGTGGCAGGTACTACTGAATGTGAATCATGCCTCTGGCATTTATTATCATCTGCGTGGCATACGGAAATATGTTTAATCTCACTAATCCATAATTTCCTGTTCTGAGTAATGAAGATAACCACACCTAAAGAAGTTGTGGGTGGGCATTAAATGAGACACAGTACATTACAATGTGGCTAGGCATTATGCTTGTATTCATTAGGATTGTTCAGAGAAAGAGGACCAACAGGGGTGTGTGTGTGTGTGTGTGTGTGTGTGTGTGTGTGTGTGTGTGTAGAGAGAGAGAGATTTATCTGAATTATGGAGGCTGACAAGTTTAAAATCTGCAGAGTGGATCCAAAGCTTGGAGCTACAGGTAGGAGCTGAAGTTACAGTTGAAGTCCAAAGGCCATCAGCTAGGAAAACTCCTTGCTCAGGGGAGGTCAGTTTTCATTCTGTTAAGGCCATCCACTGATTGCTAACTCACATTATAGAGGACACTCTTCTTTACTTAAAGCCCACCAATTTAAATGTAAATCTCATCTTAAAACACCCTTGGAGAAATTTCCAGAATAATGTTTGACTAAATATCTGGGCAGCATGGCCTAGCTAAATTGACACATAAAATTAACCATCCCAATGGTTACGTACATTAGCTCATTTAACTCTCTCATCAACCCTTTGAGGGCAGGTATTCTTTTCTCAGACTCACAGTGGGGATTTGAGGTTCAGGGAGATGAAGTAATTTGCATAAGACTGAGATTTGAATTCAGGATTTATTAGACTACAAATCCCATTCTCTTAAAAACTCTATTCAAAGATATCCCACCATAGTGCCTGTTCCATAGTAGGTACACAATTGAGGTTACCCCTCACTTCTTGCAGTGGGGAGTGTTTGGTTTCTATCCTTCTGTCCTTGACTAAGCTGTAAGTAATTCTGTGACCAGGTGAGGTCTTTTTGGTCTTGACTTTTTTCTTTTAATTTATTTATTTTGAGAGAGAGCAAGCGAGCATGTATGAATGCATGCAAGTGGGGGAGGGGCAAAGAGAGAATCCCAAGTAGGCTTTGCACCTCCAGCGTGGATCCTGACACAGGGCTCAAACTCATAACTCAGGAGATCATGACCTGAGCAGAAGTCAGATGCTTAACTGACTGAGCCACCCATGTGCCCCGGTCTTTCTCTTAATGCTTATTAGTGTATGGTACACTCAGGTTCTCTGTAAATTGATGCCTGAATACAGCTGGAAATACTATGGGGAACCTTTTAATCATTAAATAGTTTTTTTTTTCCTTGACTAATTACTTTGTATAAAGGGCCAAGAGCTTGGGAGAAAACAAAGCCAGATCTGGCCTGGATTCTACCCTCAAAAATCTTATAGTTTCATATTGGAAGTGTGGAATAAATTCATTCATTCATTTTTCATTCAACAAGTGACATTTATTTCCCTCTCTGTGCTAGGCTTTAGTCTAGGAGTTAGGAACACAGTGTAGACCCTTTATTAGTTTCTTTTTGCTGCTGTAACAAATTACCACAAACTAAAAGCAATACATTTCTGTTATTTTACACTTCTGAAGCCAAAGTCCAAAATGAATCTTAGAATGGTAAAACCAAAATGTTGGCAGGACTTGTTCCTTCTAGAACCTCTGGACGAATCCATTCTGCCTCTTCCAGCTTCTGGAGGTCACCTGCATTCTTTGCTCATGGCCTCACATCACATGCTTTTGTCCTTCTTCCATTGTAGCATTATCTTCTACTGACATCCTGCCTTCCTCTTACAAGAACCCTTCTGATTATATCGTGCCCACTTCGATAATCCAGGATAATATCCTTATCTCAAAATTCTGAATTTATTCACATCTGAAAAGTTCTCTTAGCCATGTAAGGTAACCTGTTCACATGTTGCATGGATTAGAATGTGAGAATCTTCAGTCGACCTTTATTTAGCCTACCATACACCTTCATTCAGTAAATGAGACAGTAAAAGATTGGGATCCGATATAATATGTTTAGATAAGTGCTATAAATAGAATAAATTATGGTAGAGATATAGAGAATGATTGGATGGGAGGAGTTCTTCTAGTGAGAGATTTGTCAGGGAGAACCTGGCTGGTGAGGTGACATTTGAGTAGGGGCTTTAGGACTCAAGTGTACCCCAAATGTTGTTCCACAGCTGAGATCTCCTCATGAGCAACAGCCTCCTACCTGGAGAGAAGCACATGGCACTGTCCAGATTTCCTGTCATTGGCTTCAAGCTCTTGATGGCATTCCTGACTCGGATCAGTTACTCATCACCAAGACAACTGTGTCCAGGATCCGGGTCAACCCCAATATTCAAGAGACTGAGCAAGCAGATGCTTAGAGTCAAGGAGGAGCAGCAACCCTATCAGAAAAGGGGGGGGACAGTTCAGTTTTAATAAATTTACCTGTAACTTTGCAATTACAAAGTCTAGAGAAAAATTTCTTTTAATCCAGCCTGTACATAAAGGTAATGCCATTTTGAAAAATAAATTTTCTTTTGACTACCCTATGAGGAGGATTGGACCATCACCATTCATTCTCTGAGTCTTCTGTGGCTCTGGCCTGGGCTCAGCTCAGAACCAGCCAATTTTCCCCAGGATCTGTCCTGCCTGGGCAGGCCATATATCAGGAACTGGCCCTCACTGCCACTCCCCTCTGCTCCCAGCATGTGCTCCTGTGACCAGCTGCCTCCTGCCTGAGTCTCTAGCTTGTTATTTACTAGATATTTTTCCTATTTTTCCCACACTGCAATTAACATCTAGAAAGGCAGAGATCCCTATGCATAAAGCTTTGAACCATCACCTGAAAATACACCCAGCTGTTTCTATACTGGAGTTTAAGAGCATTTAGCTAATTACCGTCCTCAGGAAGAGAAAGCTTCCTAATGGAAGCAGCAAGATCTTTTCTGCCTTACAGTGGGAGCCAGTCACCAACAGATAAATAGGAGTTATGTTACACCCCTCCCCATTTATGCCTTCACAGGGGAGGGTGTCATAAAGTGCTGCCTCTGCAGGCCTAATACTATGATGTGTATTTTGACAAAGATGCTTTTTCAGAGCCATGAAAGTAAAAGCACCATAAAATCAGAAGGAAGCAGAGTATAAATTGAATCTGAATGAGTCCCAGCTCAGCTTTGCTATTGCACCTTGGTGAAAATGGCCTGACTCCTCTGTCCCCTCCAGCTGCTTCAGTGGCTGGACTTCCAGGAGCCTAATGACACAATGGTCACTTGGGTTGCACTGGCCTGGAAGGCCTGGGAATGGAGAGGAGGGAGGGAGACAGGCCCGGTCCTAGCAATGTGAGTACACAGAAGGTCTCTGGAAGTGTGTGTGCATGTTCATGGATACGTGTGTGTGTGTGTGTGTGTGTGTGTGTCTGTGTCTGTCTCTTGGGGGTAATGTGCTGATGCTTGGCTGGAAAGCAGTTCATGGTTCCTGGCTCCTATGTTCTGATAGGTGGCTGCCCACTCTTTTTACAAGACATTGCTGAGAGCAGGCTTGCCCTCATTAATCACAGTAATAGCAATAAGTAGGCAATTAAGTTCTCTCAAGGATGCATGTAAGATTCCTTGGCTTTAGCAAAGCTGTACTAGTTGGTGGAGTTAATGGCAAGGAGCTGGAGCTATGAGTCTGGGTCAAGGCTCATTTTCAGGTTCAGAGAGATGACGACAGTCCTAGAATTGTCTAGTTTTCTCAGCGCAGGGAGGTCACCCTCAGGCTTGCTAAACTGTGAGCTCAGTATCCTAGGGGCTGAGATTTCTTCATCTCCCTGATGAAAGGGATAGCTGGCTAGCTGCTGCCCCCTGACCGTGCCAAAAATTCACCCTACTAACTCTTTCTTACCCTGGAGACCAAGGGGAGGATCCATTCCCCGATTGTGGCTCACACACTGTATCCTAAAAATGAGCACCAATCCACATCAGTGAACTGAATTCAAGACTTAAAGTACTGTTGATCTGATGATGATGAGTTTGGGCATCTTAAAGGCCAACTCCAAATCTGCCTATTAGCAGGATCATTGTAATGGTTTCTTGGAGTGGGAGTTTCCTTGAAGCTCTATCTTGCCCACCTCCAAATCATCTTGCTGTTAAACAACCTTCTTAAGTACCCTCACCATGGTGCCTTTGCTCAGAAGCCCTTCACATCTTTCTGTGTATGTGTGCAGGAAGCCAGCTCCCCTGCTGGGTAATCCTTGCTTAGTAGGCCCATTCAGCTTGTGTCCCAGCATGCATACTGTTTCCATCCTCCCCAGGGGTTCTCACCTGTGCTGGGCTCCCTCCTTCCCTTTTGCCTTTTCTCCTGATGTTCTGCTCATTTTAGAAATTTCTCTGCTTTCTTCTTCCCTTAAACAAATCCTCTTGATCTCTGGAGGGCTATTATAAATCTTGTCCCCTTCGGAAAGGCTTCCCAGGTTGATCCCTGGCTGTACCAAACACTGGTTCTCTGAACTCTTCTTAGATCTGTGTTATACAACTGAAACTTTATACTGACTTGGAAGCTTCACTGTTTCCTTGTCTGCCCTCTATTGGGTCTTTTTACCCTGTTTCACTGGAAGTACCTGGAAGGCAGAAATCAAATGTTCAGTTATTCAATGGAACAGTTTGGAGTATGGGAGAGACAACAGACATGGGCACAGGAAACCAAAGAGCCTAGTTATACCATTTCCTTCCTGTGGGAATTTGGGGAAATTACTTATGTCTGCTGGATTTCCTACCAGAAGCATAAGCATCCTACTTAAGGTGTAGAGACTGCCCTTTCTTATCCCACATGATGCCCACAGCTCAGACCTAGGGGTATTCACTAACCCTGCTTCTTTCTTTTACAACTAGGGTAATCATTGGGATTATAATAAATATTCAGCTCTTCCCTTCTGGGCACAGTATAGGAATATACTAGTGCTTGGTCAATAAAATGTGAGCATGACTGACACTTGTCACTTCCCAGTGAAAGTGTCAATAACTAGAGCATGTATCAATGTATTTTCCTTTTCTCATGGTAATGGAGAAGTACATTGTTCCAAATGGTATCCACTCCCTCAGTTTGGGTCCTTGAGTGAAGATGTGATGATACAACCATAGCCTCCATCCTATCAAACAAGGTCATGTAGTATGAGAAAGAAACGAACCTTGGTTTTTCAAACCACTGAGATTGTGTTTCCCCCCTCCACTAGCAGTGTAACTTACAGTGTCCTGTGTGATTTACCATCTTCCTTATTCTTTGCCCCTGTTTTTCTTCGTCTTTTTCCTGATGTCCCTCATCATTAAGAGTATCCTACAGGTGGGCAGCAAACCCTCCATAAACAGTGCTAAGAGCATGATACTCTCAACAGTAATGTCTGCATCGATTTCAGAACGAGGGAATTCTCACTGCTCTTCTGGTGGGCAAACTTTGGAAGTGTCAGAGAGTATTTGGGGTCAAGCCAAGGCTTGGACTTTGATTTTGTAGGTGGTGAGTCATTACTTCCCCAACATATCCTTCTAATGTCCAAATCAAAGTGCTGCAGAAATATGTAGAATATTTAAAATGTTAGAAGCAATAAAAAAAATCCTGTAGAAGATTTGAATTAATAAGAACTCTTGTAGGCCTTTGTGATTTTTTTTTTCCACACATTATACCACTAATATAATTTAATCTAAGTTATTGAAACCTTCAAGGATTTCTTGTGGTATCAGGATCTGGCAGGGTGAGTTGTTGGTGATATACAGAACAGATAAAGTTGATTTTGTTTTATCTACTATACTTTGAGAGATCACAGCCTCCAAATGTGCCTGCCCCACTGTGTCTGTAATAAGGATCTCTAAGAGAAATTCCAAGGAAGAGGAGGGAGGAACATGACTTTGCATCTAGACTGAGAAGAACAGTACTTATATAATTTTGTTTTTCTGTCTTGGTTAACCAAGACTTTTCTTTAATTAACAGACTTGGCTAATGTCATGTTGTTATCTAACAGTGTGTCTAAGAAATAAAAACACTTCTTTTTCTCACTATGTGACAAGGTCCAGATGTGCTCAGATTAAGTGTAGAGTCCATATTCCAAGACAGGACTCAAGATTTTGTTAAAAACTCCATGAAAAAGGCAAGAGTGAGAGAAAGAAATTTACATGTTCCCAACCACAATGTTTGGTTGGAGATGGGGGAAGGGACCAGCTGGATGAAACGCTCTACAGCTACTTCAATCCCTGGATGATCAGGCAGAGAAAAGTCAAGCTGCAGGATGGTATAGCTGTTTCTAAAAAGGGGTTCCAGGCAAGTATGGTTTCTAGTAATATTTTTTTTTACAGGAAACAAAACACCACAGAATGTAAAATTTCTAGCAAACTTGCTTATTTTGTAGCAGCAGTTGGATGATAGAATGTACCCACCTCCTTCTCAATTCAGATGCTAGGTATGAAAATTAAAGCTGTAATTTTTTTAACTTAAAGAATCCCTGGACACAGTCATGCAATAGCTGATTTATAGATGTGAGGACTTCAATAGCCATGATCTAAGAGAATTACAGCAATGTGACACACTGAAATACGCCTTTATCTCTCCAACTCAGCATGCGTGAGCATACTAAATACACAGATTCTTCAGTTTTACAGGAAAATCATGTGTGAATACTGAGTGTAACAAGCTTCGGAAGACTGGTAAATTCTGCACAGCAGAGTGTTTGCTAATGAAAGAATTTAGGAAAAACTAAAGTGGTAAGACAAAGTGAATGATTCTTCATTTTTCAAAATGATAAAGCAGGGTCAGTTGACTTCATACTTATTTATCCAGGTTGGAGAAGGGGAAAAACTGGGATTGGGTCCAGGAGACACTGAACAATCCCAGTTTGCCACCTTCAACCGTGTTACATTAGGTGGATAACTCAACTTCTTTGAGTTCCAGTTTCTAGATCAGTGAAGCTACTGACAGAAGGTTGTTTGGGAAACAAATAATATAATTCATTTGAAAATGCTAAGTAATTTGTAAAGAACATCAGAAATATGAGAAGTTAACGAGTGTCATTACTTTTGCTCTTTTTGGCGAAAGGATGACCAAATAACTGGTAAGACATATTTTCTGTATGTGTCTGTGAGGGTGTCTCCAGAAGAGATTAGCTTTTTAATCAGTAGACTGAGTAAAAAAGATTTTTACCAATATGGGTGAGCATCGTCCAATCTTTAGAGGGACTGAACTGAATAGAAAGGTGGGAGATGGGTAGATTTTCTCTCTTGGTTTGAACTGAGATATCCATCCTGTTCTCAGGCTTTGGACTCCAATGAATTCCACCGCTGGCTTTCCTGGTTTTTCAGCTTGAACATGGCAGATTGTGGGACTTGTTGGCCTCTATGATTGTATGAGCCAATTCCTGTAGTCAATTTCTTATTTATGTATACTTCTATATATCCCAATGGTTCTGTTTCTTTGGAGAACCCTGATTAATAGACTCATGTGACAGATGACCATGAAAGACTCGAGAATATAGTTAGGGAGCCCTAAAGATCAACTGATCTCTAGGAAGTATTACAAAAGGTATTGGAAACCCAGCAGAACATGCTTTCTCTATGGCTGTGCTCTACCTGCTGCACTGGTTCTGTATCTAAAAGAAAGATTTCAGATGAGTTGTAGGAAGCTTAGAGACTGCGGGAGTGCTACAGGAACCAGAGGATGGAGGCACTTGCATAAGAAACCAAACCACCCAGGACAGGACTTTGGTCTGGGTTGGGGCAGCAGAGGAGCCCAGTGCATGTGATTGAAGTCTACAAAAACAATGAGTAGCGTGAATTCTGTTCACCTCGCTCTATGTAAATATAGGGACAATTTTAGAGTTTGAGAAAACTTTAGAACCAACTCCTTGAAATATGTGCACTCACAAAGGATGAACTTTCTGATTCAGAGATTTATCCTATCTTATTAATCTCCCTGCCAAATTCTTTCTTTCCAGTCAACCCACCCTTCATACTGTAACTCCAGATATACCTACAAAATATACATCTGATCACACCAACCCCATATTTGAACTACACATACCTCCACATCATAGACATAAGACTGTACCAACATTTTGCTCTGTGACCATAGCCAATAGTTATCTTAAAATCTAACCTTCACTGTGGCCCTTGGAACTAAAGAACAGGAAAGAAAAGTCTTGAACTGCTCCTGGAAGGGCCAGTATTTCCCTTCTTTTTCTTGTTAATAGACTGCAGAATCAATTCTGTCGTCATCCTGAGGGTATTGCTCTAGAGAAAGAGCCTGGGTGTTGGAGAAATCCAGCGGTTTATGCCATTCCTTACCCGTTTCTTTGTTACCTTCCACTTGAGAGGATTTTGTGGTTCAGTTTCTTAAGATAGTTAGAAGCCTGTCTAGTTATTGCCCTAGAAACTTCTGACACAGATCTCTTGAGGACATCACATAACTACAGGGCCATAGGTATATCAGGCTGAGATTCATCTATGATTCTGTTTCTCATTTCAAATTAGCTGTAGCCTTTTGATAAACAGGCTCACCAGAGACTTGAACAATGGACACCAGGTGACAGCATTATTCAAATAACGAATTGTCATCAATGCTACATGCCTCAAATTTGCTGTGACACTTGAAAATTATGTGAGCCCCTGCCCCATGTAAAAACAACTTATTTTTCCAAGAGAAATTAAAGCCTAACTGAAAAAATCACAAGATATTAGGAGAAAATGCTTTCTAAAACTAGGTACAAAAATGTCTTCTCTCTCCATGTATTAACTTACATTGCTGTTGTCCCAAAGACTGGACCCTTAGGTTCTTGGTGAGAGCTGGTGTGAGCTCTGCCACTTGCTTCTTTCCCCGAACTTTGACTTCCTTCAGCTCTAATGTTCTACAAGATCTGAGCAAGTCTTGCTACTCCACTGTAGCCCTGAATCTCTGCAAGTTATATTCATGACAACTTTTTCTCCCTCTACAGTCTATTTTTATTCTCCTCTGTCAAGAGCTTTCTTCTTTCAAGTAGGTTAAACCCACAACTCAAGTCTGCAACCCAGGTTAAACTTTTCCCTCATCTCCTGTATGTAGGGGCCAATACTTATATTTATTGGGTTGGAAGGTCTTTTCTCTTCCCCATGGTTTTGAACACAAAGCAAAGCCTTTTTCTTTACATTATTTGTTATCCTCGTTGAGTTTCTGATACCTCAGTTCCAAAGCCCCAAGTGATAGTTAATCGTTTAAATACTAAATCTTGAAGACTCTCATTTTATTTTTGAGATTTTTCAGCTGCCCTACTCACACACATTTGTTGGCGATTTCTTCTTTCACTGTGATTGAAACTATATTTTGGGTCTCTGTGACCCACAACCATCATTCATTGTTCATATATTGGTTGAATTAACTTGAACACACATAGTGCAGAGGTCCACAGAGGAGGCTGTACTAAGCTATAAAAATGTGTAGGTCAATTTTGCCTCAGGTATTTCCCTGAAACTGAATACAAAAATTTCAAATATGTAAAGGAAAACAAATACAGGACTTAAAATTCATTCATTCTTTCCTGCCAGTTCTAGCATCAAAAATCCCAAAGCCAGTAAGTACCATGCAATTGGAATCTGTTATTTCTAGCTGCCAAGTGGAAGATAAATTTCAGAGCAGTTGTTTCTTAGTTATTTCAAGGGATTGGGAGAGTTTATAACAGCCTTGGAGACATTGTGGCTATGGAAGAGGTGTTGTAGGTGTTTGTTATTTTAATGTGGGACTACCAGGAACCCTAGGGTCACGTGCATATTTTTAACTGGAACCTGCATATTTTTAACGTATTTTAACAGCCATGGAAAGTGAAGGCCAGTGGGGTGCTGCTGAATCATTGGGATAAGAGTGCCTCCTGGATCCCCTTGACTGACAGGTAGAATATGACTTCTCAAAATAGTGCCTTTCCCAGCTCTCTTCCTGAGTGACCTTGGAAATAATCTGGAGCACAGCAGAACACAGGGATCCTTGTGTTTATTTGCTGCATTCAATAGAGCCCTGTTACTATAGGTGGTACTGAATGGGTCAAATTTTCCAGAAGGACCATCACCGAGGCATACCCATACCTGCAACTCTAGAATTCAGGCTTTAGCAGGAAGGTTCTGCCTAATAGCCTTAGGGGTTGGAAGTGTCAACATATTAAAAGTCAAGTATCTATCCAATAAAATTGGTTATCTACGCTGGAATGAACTAAATTTAGCATTTATTTTGTCTGTTCAAGGCTGTTAGTGGGCTCAACTCAAGGCCTTTCAGAGAATGAGGGCCATAGAGGAAGAAACAGATCCCTGAAGGTGAAATTTCCCTCTTAAGGAATGGACCCTATTGCTATCTTGGATATACCAGTCTTTCCCAAACAGGACAGGTTTGAGGCAGAGCTAAGTAATGCCCCTAAGTAGCCCCTAGACTGCGAATCAAGAAACTTGATGATTAAATCTGTCCTTTCAGAATGGGCCAAGAGTCCAAATCAATTGCACTAATAAAGGAATTGACTTTAGGATTACCTGGGGTTCTAACCCCAGAACAACCCATACCTTTCTTGACTAGACAGAAGTAGGTCCAGAAAGTCAGTCAAATGGGTTTTATAATGCCTTTCTTCCTAGAACCTGAAAAAATTAAATATTTATGTATCTGGTGGACGAGAAACTTGAAAAGGTAACTAAAAAGACATGGGTAGGCCTGATTTGAACAAAATTAGGAGAGTGTGCTATAAAAGCAAAAATGTAGGGTGTTTTGAGGAGGAGAAAATATGTAGAAGGATTCTGAGAGATGGAGTGAAAATGTTTAGAAATGTCAATAAAATAGTCACCTGGGTGACTAAGTCAGTTAAGCATCAGTCTCTTGATCTCAGGCTCCTGAGTTCAAGGCTCATGTTGGGCTCCACTCTGGGTGTGAAACCTACTTTAAAAAATGTCAATTAAATCTGGCAACATGTACTTTTTTGGTGATCTTGACAAGAGCATTTCTATTTGGAAGAACCCAAGATGATGCAGGACGAGGTATTAATGTGAGGTAAGTAAGTAAAGGCAGTATATCTAGAAAACCAGAGCATTTAGGTTTGGCAGTGAAATGAATAAGAGAAATGGAATGGTAGGCAACCTTAATGGGGAGATAAAAGAGAGAATACCCTGAGAAGCAATGAAGTAGAGAAGTGAGAGTCTTGACTGAAAAGAAGAGAAGGATGAAGAGTCCTAGAATACTGGGACTTAAAAGCAAGTTCTCAGAGCAAAGTATGGTGTACGTAGGAAAGTACTTCCAGGGATCTTTGGGCCCCAGCATGGCACAGTAGTAGTCCTGTCTGTAACTAGAAAGCATGGACCACGTGCACCTGGGTAATGAGCATCTCAACACTAACATATGTGCAAAGGTAGTCAATAACCAAATGAGTTTTGTATACTTCCTGTTGCTGTATAAGTACCGTAAGATTTTTCATAACAAATGTTCATGTTGGGAATTCCCAAGGATTATTGAAGTTGAATTTCTCATTTGCTTGAGAGATTGGATAGAGGCAGAAATATCTTCAAGAAGGTTATTGTGAGTGGTACATAATAGACAAGTCGAAGAGTGTCCTGATGTGAAGGAGGAGGTGTGCACAGGAATCAGATTATGTACAACTTTACAATGAGAAGTATAGGCCATATCTAAAATGTTTCCTAGAAGATTCATGAAGAATTGTTTGATCAGAGACTAGTAATAGGGTGTTCATTTAGAAGGTTACTAGAACAATAGTTCAGTGGAGAAATGATAGTTGCTTGCAGAAATGATACAATGATTTAAGGAGATTCAGTAGATTTAAGACCTATCCCAACAATGGCATTGACTATACTGAACTGAGGAAGAAGTTACCAAGTATAGTTTCCAGGTTTCTAGAAAATAATGGAGAGTTATTTTTAACTTTAAAATGAAAATTCATAAGCAAATATGTATGCTGATTTAAAAAAATGTAAATGAGAAGAGACACGGGTAATGCAACAGAGAATGGATAACTGAAGAAAAAAATTCTTGAAGACAGCAAGAAGTAAAATCCACAGGACAGGTTGATAAATGGTATTTAATGGGAATGAGGAAATTATTTGTAACAGGACTGAAGAAGAAGATGGCTTCAAGTATGTTTATAAATTTGGTAAGGGAATTTGAAGATATATGTGTGCTTGGCTTTTTCCTAATGATGTATGAGAGAATTAGTTGAAGTCTGGAGGGATGTGAGAGCAGTCTAGGGGAGAGGGAAGAAGGTACAAAGGACTGACTTTGGGCAAAAGAAAGCAAGCTTACTAGAGAAACTTGCTAGGGTTGCTAATCAGTGTTGAGAGCCAATCTAAGGTCTGTGTCCATTAATTTAAGGTTACATTCAGTCATAGTGATTAGAAGATTTCCTTCAGCAAGGATCAGAAAATAAAGCTTTGGCCGCATTTGTTTGCCTTTTTAGAAGAAACATGAGTGAGCAGAATAATCCAGAAGAGTAGAGTGGAAAGTCTCCTAAGAAAATGAAACCAGAGTCATCTGGGGAATTTGGTTTTTTGGACACATTGTCCTTTGTAGTTCTAAGAAAGGCAAGGGTGATGGCAAGTGTGGGGAGTTTGTTAGTTTGATAAGATGAGGTATTTGCTTGTGAGAACTTCTATTTTTCTTTATGAAAGACTACAAAAAAATTAACTGCCAGTGGGGAGTAGGTTTTTGGGGTAGGGAGAGAAGAAAAATCTGAGGTTTGAGAAACTTACACCATGTAATTGGTAGTTCTCTTAAATATGCTTCCATTGTTTGAGCATGTAAGATATTCCCTGTTTTCTGATACTTAAAAGTGATGTTGAACAGTCTTAGCAACAAAATAATTCTATTTGTGGCCATTTCCTTAGCATAAATTATCAGATTTAGAAAAAAAAAATGTTTTCTACTTTTTGTACTTTTTCATTCCTTAAAAAATTACTTCTAAATTTTTTTTAAAGAAAGCATTCACTGTTAAAATTTAATTAACAGAGAAAATCTTATAGTGATGCCCTGGCTGAGAATGCAGCAAAGGACAAGATACACAGTCTGGTGTAAATTACTGCATTCGGTTTCACAAAGTTTTCAGTTCCTAAAATTGAGGTATCAACACCACTAGTGTTTTACACGGATTGTGTGTGGCTGTGTATAGGATAGAATTCAGCGCATATAATTCCGGGGCCTGATGTTAGCTCATTCCGAAAGAATCCAAAGTGAAGGCAGCAGCCTGATCTAATTAATCCTCCTTACTAAGATTTTGGATTGATGAAGTTTGGATAATTCCCTTGGATCTCTGGGGACTGTCTTCATGACTAGCATTAAGCAAGCTATCAGTAAGAAAATTAGGCAGGATTCAGTGACTAGGTCTACAAATAATTAGTATTTTCATTTTCCAGAGAAAATCTAAAAAATGCTCACATCTTTTCCAGGTTAAAGCATTCCACCAGGCTTGATGATTTAAATCAATCTACTTGTTCATTCTTTAACAAAAAAAGATGATTTTGCATTTTTTTTCATGCCAAATTGAACTCATTCAGTCCTTCACTCATTCATTTAACCAACACTTCCTGAACACCTTGTACATGCTGGACACTTGCCTTGTCACAGGGAAAGCATGGATGGGTAAAATTATCTTCCCTTTAAGATGGCCATATTTTATGGGTAAGAGAGAAGCGGATTTAATAACAATGTGTTAAATTTGGTGGTAGAAATATGCACAACGCATCATGGAAGCCTCAAGGAAGAAGTCCAAGAGACACTGGGTCAGAAATCCTCCCAGCAGGCAGAGATGTATGGTGGGCGGGTTGAGCTATGCAGTATGAGAAGGTTTGTCAGTCAGCTGAGGAGTGTTCTAGAATGTGGGACCATTTCTTGAGTTTAACCCAAATGTCAGCAGCCTCACTTGGTCATGATACCACAATAAGAGTGACTACTACTACTTGTAAATCTGTAATTTTTTGAACATTTGTCTAGTAACCCAACTGTAAGAAATTAATTACCTTCAATGTGGCCTCCCAGTTACAGCCGAAGACTTTCTGCGGTATTTTCTCAGATTTTTCTCTGGAAGACATTTCTCAGATTCCTCCATTTAACCATCCATCCTAGGTTGTTGTCACAGTCTTTAACTGGTCTCTTGAGACTGCTCATGTCTCCTCCTAAATCACCACTTGTGGTGTGAGGGGACATCTCCCTGAAGTTCAGATTCAATCAGTCTTCATCCTTATTTAAAATCACACACTTAGGTCTTATTATAACCTGGATCCTTAACAAATTTCCATGCCAATTTGTCCCTTTTTGGGTATGAAGCAAAAAATGTGACCTACTGTTCACATACTTATTACTTAAACTACTCATTTAAAAAGGGCAAACATAACCACTTCTTTTCTTTTTTGACCCGCATACAAAATAGTGCACTATAAAATTTCCCTGATTTTCTCATTTTTTCTGGATATTGTTCCATATCAATTAATACGGACCTTTTGCTCTGTTTTCTATAACTGCATGTTACTTCATTGCATGAATGTAGTGGATTAAATAGACATCAATTCATGGATATTTTAACTTCTAATCTTATGCTTACAGTCAGTGTGTCAATAAATAAATCTTGGGCATATTTCGGGAGGTATGTATTCCACATGTTTAGAAGTGGGTTGCATTGTCAAGGATGAATTCACATGTCGTCTTGCTGGATAATCCCAAACTCTACTCCATGGAAGTTTATATTCTTTTCCAATCACAGTAGCCAGATATGAAAGAGATTCTTACTTTCCACACTCACAAAAACTGAGTTCAACCTCATGCTTTCAGATTTTTGCCAATCTTTTAGTTAAGAAATACTATTTCATGTTGTTGTCATTTTTTTCTTTATTATAAGTGAAGTTGAGTGACTTTTTATGCAGTTAAGATACATTCTTTGACTTATTTTGTTTTCTAAATATCTAATAATGTATTTTGTCTATTTTTTCTGTTATGGGTTTTTCCATTTTTGTTCATTTAAGTGTTCTTGATTTTTAAGAGTTCTTGCTGTATTTAGCAGATTAGTCTTCTGTGGTATGGGTTGTAAATGTGTTTATGCAGTATGCCATTCACCATATATTTTTTTAATTCTTTAATTTTTTTAATTCCAGTGTTTTTTTTTTTTTTTTTTTTTAATTCTTCGGGTAAGTAGCCAGTAGTGGAATTACTGGGTCATAGTGTAGTTCTATTTTTAATTTTTTGAGGAATCTCCATACTGCCTTCCATAGTGGCTGCACCAGTTTATATTCCCACCAACAATACACAAGGGTTCCTTTTTCTCCACATCCTCACCAACACTTGTTTCTTGAGTTTTTGATTTTAGCCATTCTGATAGGTATGAGGGGATATCACATTGTAGTTTTGATTTGCATTTCCCTGATGAGGAGTGATGTTGAGCATCTTATTATGTGTCTGTTGGCCGTCTCTATATCTTTGGGGAAATAACTGCTCGTGTCTTCCCATTTTTTAATTGCATTATTATTTTTTTGGTTTTGTGTAGGTTATTTGTATATTTTGGATACTAACCCTTTATCAGATATGTTATTTATATATACTCTCATTTACTAGGTTGGCTTTTAGTTTTATTAGCTGTTTCAAAGGCAGAAGTTTTTTTTTTTTTTTATTTTGATACAGTCCCAATGGTTTATTTTTGGTTTTATTTCCCTTAGAGGACCTATCTAAAAAGATGTTGCTATGAACAGTGTCAGAGACCTTACTGCCTGTGCTCTCTCCTAGGATTTTTATGGTTTTAGGTTTCACATTTAAGTTCTTAATCCATTTTGAGTTTATTTTTGTGTGTGGTGTGAGAAGGTGATCCAGTTTCATTCTTCTGCCTGTAGCTGTCCAGGTTTTCCAAAATCATTTGTTGAAGAGACTGTCTTTTCCCCATTGAGTATTCTTGCCTCTTAAAGATTAATTGACTGTGTAATTGAGGGTTTATTTATGGGCTTTGTATTCCGTTCTATTGATCTGTTTTTGTGCCAGTACCTTACTGTTTTGATTATTACAATTTTGTAATGAAACTTGAGGTCTGGAATTCTGATACTCTCAGTTTTGTTTTTCTTTTTCAAGATAGCTTTGGTTATTCAGAGTCTTTCGTGGTTCCATAATAATTTTAGGATTGTTGAGGATTCTAGTTTTGTGAAAAATGCTGTTGGTATTTTGATACAGATTGCATTAAATCTGTAGATTGGCTAGTGTAGACATTTTAACAATATTGTTTCAATATTTTAACAATATTTTAACAATATTCTTTCAATCCATAAGCATGGAGTGTCTTTCCGTTTCTTTGTGTCATCTTTAATTTCTTTCATCAATGTTTTATAGTTTTCAGAGGACAGGTGTTTCATCTCTTTCCTTAAGTATTTTATTATTTTTAATGCAATTGTGAATGTGCTTGTTTTTTTTTGTTTGTTTGTTTATTTGTATGTTTTGATTTCACTTTCATATCCTGTGATCTTATTGAATTCATTGATCAGTTCTAGTAGGTTTTTTTGGTGGAGTCTTTCGGTTTTCTCTGTATAGTATCATGTCATCTGCAAATAGTGAAAGTTTTACTTCTTCCTTATCAATTTGGATGCTTTTTCTTTTTGTTGTGTCATGGCTATGGCTACGGCTTCTACTGATATGTTGAATAAAAGCCATCTTGTTTCTGACCTCGAGGGAAAAGATCTTCGTTTCTCCCAACTGAGTATGATGTTAACTGTAGGTTTTTCATATATGGCCTTTATTTTTTATTTAAAAAATTTTTTTTTATGTTTGGGGCGCCTGGGTGGCTCAGTCATTTGAGCCTCTGACTTCAGCTCAGGTCATGATGTCACACTCCATGAGTTCAGGCCCCGTGTCGTGCTCTGTGCTGACAGCTCAGAGCCTGGAGCCTGCTCTGGATTCTGTGTCTCCCCCCTCTCTGCCCCTCCCCTGCTCATGCTCTAATTTTTTTTAATGTTTATTCACTTTTGAAAGAGACAGAGCACAAGCAGGGGTGGAGTGGAGAGAGAGGGGGGGACACAGAATCTGAAGCAGGCTCCAGGCTCTGAGCTGTCAGCACCAGAGCCTGACATGGGCTTGAACTCATGAACCATGACGTCGTAACCTAAGCTGAAGTCGGACGCTCAACCAACTGAGCCACCCAGGCGCCCCTCATATATGGCCTTTATTATGTTGAGTTATATTCCCCCTTAATCTACTTTGTTGAGGCATTTTTATCATGAATGGATGTTGTACTCTGTCAGGTGCTTTTTCCGCATCTGTTATTAATATGATGTATCACACTGATTGATGTACAAATACTGAACCACCCTTGCATCCCAAGTTATTCACTTGATCATGGTGAATAACTTCTTAAATGTATTTTTGGGTTCAGTTTGCTAATATTTTGTTGAGGAGTTTTGGATCCATGTTCATCAGACATATTGGGCTCTAGCTTTGTTTTTGGTGGTGTCTTCATCTGGTTTTGGTATCAGGGTAATATTGGCCTCATGATGAATTTGGGAGTTTTCCTTCCTCTTCTGTTTTTGGAATAGTTTGAGAAGAATAGGTATTAACTCTTTTTTAAATGTTTGGTAGAATTCACCTATGAAGCTGTCTGATCCGAGAGTTTTGTTTTTTGATTAGTGATTCAATTTCATTGCTGGTAATCGGTCTGTTTAAATTTTCTATTTCTTCCTGCTTCAGTTATGTTGGTTGTTATTTTTCCCCTTTCATTTGTGATCTTGTTTGAGTCTTCTCTCTTTTTTTTTCCATGAGTCTGGCTAGAGGTTTATCAATTTTGTTTACCTTTTCAAAGAATCAACTCCTGGTTTTATTGATCTGTTCTGTTTTTTGTTTTCGTTTTTTAAATTTCTACATCATTTATTTCTCTAATATTTATTGTTTCCTTACTTCTGCTGGATTTGGGTTTTGTTTGTTGTTCTTTTTCTAGATCCTTTAACTGTAAGGTTAGGTTGTTTATTTGAGATTTTTCTTGCTACCTGAGGTAGGTCTGTATTTCTAAAAACTTCCCTCTTAGAACTGCTTTTGCTACATGTGAAAGATTTTGGACCATTGTGTTTTTGTTTTCATTTCTTTAAATGTAATTTTTGATTACTTTGACTTATTGATCTGTTTTATATTGTTTAGTAGCATGCTGTTTTACCTGCACATGTTTGTTCTCTTTCCAGATTTTTTTCTTGCTTATTTCTAAGTGTTGTTTTATAGTATTGTGGTCAGAAAAGTTGCATGGTATGACTTTGATCTTTTTGAATTTTTGAGATTTGTTTTGTGTCCTAATATGTGATCTATTCTGGAGGATGTAATATGTGTACTGAAAAGAAGGTTGGTTATTAACTGTTGTGTGTATTTGGTTGCCTCCGTGTTGGGTACATAAATATTTGCAATTGTTACATCTTCTTGTGGATTGTCTCCTTTATTATCATGTAGTGTCCCTTATCTCTTTTTACAGTCTTTGTTTTAAAGTCTGTTTTGTCCTATATAATTATTAGTGTACCAGCTTACTATTGACATCCATTTACATAATAACTGTTTTTCTATCCCTTCACTTTCAATCTGCAGGTGTCATAAGGTCTGAAATGAGTCTTAGTGTAAAGATTGTTTATGCTCTTGGTTTTTTTTTTAATCCATTTCATTGCTCTCTGTCTTTTGATGAGAGCATTTAGTCCATTTGCATTCAAAGTAATGATAGATATGTATTTATTGCTATTTTGTTACTTTTTTTGTTTTTCTCTGGTCCTTCTCTTGCTCTTTTTTATGGTTTGCTGGTATTTAGCAATGCACTTGGATTTCTTTCTCTTTATTCTTTGCATGTCTGTACTGGTTTTTGATTTGTGGTTACCAATTTATTTATATATAACAGCTTCTGCATATATCAGTCTATATTAACTTGATGGTCACTTATGTTTGAATCAATTTGTTACTACCCTTCCTCCCCACATTTTAGGTATATGGTGTTGTATTTTAAATCCTTTTATTTTGTGAATCCCTTGACTGATTTTTACAGATATACTTTTACTGCTTTTGTGTTTCCTACTTTTCATATTCTTACATCTGGTCTTTACTTTCTACTCGAAGACTCCCCTCTAACATTTCTCACAGGGCTGATTCAGTGGTCTTGTACTCCTTTAGTTTTTGTTTGAGAAATTCTTCATCTCTCCTTCTATTCTGAATAAATAGCCTTTCTGGATAGAGTATTCTTTACAGATTTTTTTTTTTTTTCCTTTCAGCACTTTGACAATATATATCATGCCACTTTGTCCTGCAAAGTTTCTGCTGAAAAATCTTTTAATAGCCTTATGGGTTTTCCTTTATATGTAACTGTCTTCTTTTGCTGCTTTTAAAATCCTCTCTTTATAACTACTTTTTTTTTTTTTTTGACCGTTTAATTACTATGTGTCTTGGTGTGGACCTCCTTGGTTTGATTTGATGAGGGATGCCTGTACCTCCTGGATCTGGATGTCTCTTTCCTTCCTAAGATTAGGGAAGTTTTCAGCTGTTATTTCCACAAATAAATGTTCTGCCTCCCCCTTTACTCTCTCTCTCCTCCTGGAATCCCTATAAAGTTAATGTTTTTAACACTTGATGGAGTCAGTGAGTTCCCTAAGTCTCTTCTCATTTTGCGTACTTTTTTCTCACCTCAGCTTGATTATTTCCCATTAATCTATCATCCATGTTGCTAATTTATTCTTCTGATTCTTCTAGTCTATCTTTTTAATCTCATTTATTGTGTTCATCACTGCTTAGTTTTTTTTTTTTTTTTTTTTTATGTCTTTGTTAAGGGTCTCACTGATACCCTCCACTCTTTTCTCAGGTCCAGTGAGTATCTTTATGACCTTAAGGTCCTTTCATTCTGCCATCATCCCAGCCTCCAGTCTCTTTTATCATACTGGTTTTAGATTTTGAGTCATATTTTTAAAAACCTCCCCTACCCTTGATTATAAAGAAAAATTTACTTTTTTTTTTTTTTTTGTAACTTGTATGGTTTCATTTTTACATTTGCTCATTCTGAGTATAGTTTGAGATAGAGTCAATTCATCTTTTTCTAAGTGATATCTAGTGGTCACAGCTACATTTTATATTTGCTTATAAGCCATGTAAATGTTCTACGTATTCAAAAAATAAAATGGAAAAAATCAAACCCTTAAATTGAATATAAATAAAAACAAATGAACCTATTTATATCAAATTGATAACTCAATTTTGAACAGAGTACTCTAACTGTACTTTTTTGGTGGGATGCACTGTAATGACAAAGAGGAGGTGTCAAACACCAATGAGTCATGACAGAATTACAAAAGAGCCAGCTAATTCACTTCCCACTAGCCAGATTTAGAACAATTTGAACATCTAAAAGAATCGTGACTCATTATAACACGTTGAAGTTATCCATGTATTCAGTCACACAGGAACTAAGAGTGAAAAGGAACAAAAGGAAAGCCCTCTTACCAAAATCTACAAGCTTGTAAATGGAGTAAACATAGTATAATTCAAAAATCGTTATTTGAAAACTCTAGTGTAATAATTTAAAGGCATGCACTATCAAGGAATATTAAACTCCTTGCATGAAAGTATATAAAATAGGTTATTTACATGGTGGCAAAGGATCACCTGGATTGGATAACTGAAGTTATCTGGAATAATGAAGTGATACATAACAGAATAAAACTCTACATGCTTCTGTGAAATTGTTTGCAAAAACAGTCTTTTACTCCCTTCCTCATGTCTCTTTCCCTTTGTACATGGCTTTGCAGAAAGTGCCATCAAGACATGGAGTCTGTTTCCCCACCCTTTAATCTGGTTATGACTTCCTTTGGGCAACAGAACACAGCAGAAGCAATGCTGTTCAGTTCCAAGCCTTGGTCTCAAGAGACACTTGTGTTTCTGCTCACTTGATTGGATTTCTGCCACACCATGAGAACACATCAGGATTGATCTGCTGGAAGATAAGAGATCACAAGCACAGAGCTGGTCCAGCTGTTATAAAGAAAGCCTCTGACATAGGAGATATCCTTGCCAAGATCAGCAAAGTTAGCACTAGTCAAGCTGTAGTTGTCTGCAGGTGCATGAGTGAGTCTTGCGAAAAGACCTAAGGCCAGCACACCCAGAAGATCTGCCCAGGTGACCTGTACACTTCTTGCTTTTAAGCTACCAGATTGTGAGGTGGCTTGTTACAAAGCAAATTCTGATTCCCAAATGGGCTTATGCATGTACGAACATTGGCTTTGGGTCCAGGGAGTCACAAAAAGCTGTGAAAATAATGAGCAATTAACAGAAGCTGAAAACTGGAGCTTGGAAAGTGAAGCCCTGTATTATGTAGTTGTGAAATCATTGGCAAATGTTGCCTTTAGTAACTTGGAAAGTTAAAAAAAAAATGTACCTAATCAGCTTGTCAGTTACCTCATTTTTTTACTGCAGGTAATAAGGAGCTACAAGGGATACATAAGCTAAAATAAGAACTATTAAGTTTACAAGTAGAATTTACAGGGAACATGGAGGAAGGAGACCTGGCAGGGATAGAAAATGAAACTATTATCTCTGTTCTTCTCAGCTAATAACAGTTTCTTAAGGTGGAATACAGCCTAAGTGTACAGAGAAAATAAGGAGTGTTCCTCTAAGACCCTTTGTAAAGATGTCTGAAAGAATTAAGGAGGTATTTAGAAGAAACTCTCAGCTGGAAAAATGTTTTATAGGAATCTTTAAGTGCAGTGTCCTGCAGGAAACTGCCGTGCCCAATGTGCTATGAGTTAAGACAGAGGCATATTTGAAAATTAGTGTTAGGTGTGGATTTTTCCCAAGTGGAGAACATACTCCGATATATAGAAAGCTCACAAAGTTTTTAAGGGTCTTGTAATAGCAGCATATCACTAGCTGTGTTCAAAGGGACTCAGATTTTATAAGTTTATCAATTGATTTTATGTACATTGGAAGGATGCAGGTTGAAAAAGGTTACTCAGATGCAAGCACAGGCTATTTCTTAAATTTATTTTTATTCATTTATTTTGAGAGAGAGAAAGGAAGGAAGGAAGAATGGAAGGAAGGAGGGAATCAAGGAATCACAAGTAGGCTCCATGCTGTCAGCACAGAGGCCAATGTGGGGTTTGACCTCAAGAACCACAAGACTGACCTGAGCTGAAATCAAGAACCAGGTGCTTAAACAACTGAGCCACCCAGGCGTCCCAATAACAGGCCATTTATTATATGAAAGAAAGGATATCTCAGAAGGTGACATCAAGAACCTGGAGGGAAAAGTGAATTGCATAGAGAATGGTTTTTTGAGCCATTCCTAGAATTAATAGAGGTTGTTGGACTGGAGGCCAGTCCCAGAGAACAGAACTGAGCTGTAATTAAGAAACATTTCCTGCTCCCATATTTGAGGATCTGGCAACATTTGTTGGGTGGGAATTTAAAATTGCTATGGACCAGAAAATGCCATGTACTCTCACTTCCCCTTTTAAAAAATTGTTTCTAATGTTTGTTTCTGAGAAAGAGCATGCGGGGGATGGGGTGGAGATAGAGGGAGACCCAGAATCTGAAGCAGGTCCCAGGCTATGAGCTGTCAGCACAGAGTCTGATGAGGGACTTGAACCCACAAACTGTGAGATCATGATCTGAGCCGAAGTCGGACGCTTAACCGACTGAGCCACCCGAGTGCCCCTCATTTCCTCTCTTTAAATAATACCATCTATTGTGGTTTTTCCCATTCTCTGTCTCATTTGTTGAGTCTCTGGACTCAACAAATAACCTTTACTGGGTATAGATCCTCAAAACCCAGACTTTTAAGAGTGATGGTGTAATTGGAGCAACCTAGGTGGCTCAGTTGGTTAAGCATCAGACTCTTGATTTAGACTCAGGTCACAATCTCACAGTTCATGAGTTTGAGCCCTGCTTTGGGCTCTGTGATGACGGTGTAAAGCCTGCTTGTGTGCGCTGTCTCATTCTCTCTGAAAATAAACAAACTTAAAAAAAAATGACGATGTGATTACATGAAGCTTTTGCAGATGTCAGGAGGGAATGGATATCTTTTTCATATGAGAAGGTTATGAATTATTTTGGCCAGAAGAGAGATTGGTAGATTATTTACAAAAAGGTCAATATTCTCCTTTTGTATTCACACCTCATTGTTCTTCTCATCAAAGTTTGAAGTCCTTTTCCCTTTCTCTTAAGTTTGGGCTGTCCTTGTGACTTTCTTTTCCCAGTAGAATTCAGCACAGTACAGTGGGCCAATTCTGAGCCCAGGGCTTACACATTTCCACTCAGTCTTTTGAATTCCTGCCTGCCCATGAAAACAGATCCAAGATAGCCTGCTGGGTGACTAGAAATCACAAGGGCCAGAGTGAGCCCAGGTGTTCTGGGCAAGACCCTAGCCATGTAAGAGTTCTCAGTTAACATCAGCAAAGCCAGTCCTTTCCAACTGACGTGTACGTGATTGTGAATACCTGAGTGGATCCCACTGAGAATAGCTGAGGTGTAGGATTGCTCTTAACCAGAATGTCACAACTGACTTGCACACACGTGACATAATCACTTGTTGATTAAGCCATTAGGTTTTGAGAGGCCTTTTGTGTGGTAAAAACCAACAGCTACAATGATCAGTGTTGTGAAACGGAGGGGTAAATAAAACTATGTGTCCCAGATGGTATCACTGGTCAGCCTAATCAATGCCAGTGACTACCTTCTTTGGGTATTTTATTATAGAGAGAATAAGCAACCCTGTTTCTTTCAGTTACTGTAATTTTTTTTGGTTTCTTGCAGCTAAATTAATTCCAAATGGATACATCCCCTTTTTGTGTCTAGTGCACTTCTCTTTTTATTTGCCTTGAGCAAACTTCTCTGATTTATCTAATGCCTTTCTCAATTCCTACAACAAAATGGTGTTCTCAGAAAGTATTAAATGAATTGATGAGTGAGTGATTTGACCACCTAAAACTGTTGATCCTGGTGTGTTTGTCTTCATCAAGTAACACTTTTGGGCTGCAGGTCAGTATTTCTAGTGGTCTCAGAGTCATTAGAGCTTTAAAAAAAACCTCCTCTCAACCATGAGATCTCATTCAGCTGCTGGTTTTCTGCCTTTTTAAAGACAGGAATTTGATATATTAGGACATTTATATTGCAGTTTCAGCCTTTTTGTTTTCTTGAATAACACTGCAAACAAATTTGTCATTGCTATTAACATCCACTCACATGACTGGATGATGTATTTGACTAGAACTCTGCATTTTGCTCTGTCACCAAATAGCTGGTGTCACTTCTTTACATTCACAAACTTTTGGACCTAATCCATCAAATAGGAATATAGCATATTAATGTATGGGAACAGCAGGGGTCCTCTCTAGACTTCTGAGTCTTGAGAAATGAGAGACATGTAAATGCTTTGTCTTATTGCTACTTTCCATTTTCTGTGTTCCCACAGATATTGCCACATACTCAAGTGGAAGAGTGTTTTATTCTACAAAAAGACTTTCTTTGAAAAGAATTCTTTTTCACTTATTTTTGAGAGGCTGAGCACACCTGGGGGAGGGGCAGAGTGAGGGAGACACAGAATCCGAAGCAGGCTCCAGGCTCTGAGATGTCAGCACAGAGCCCTACACGGGGTTTAAAATCATGAACCACGAGATCATAACCTGAGCCCAATGCTCAGTCGGACGCTTAACCAACTGAGCCACCCAGATCCGCCCCCCCCCCCCCCCCCCCCCCCCC
>NC_064818.1:40816296-40891710 GCF_023721935.1 Panthera uncia | reverse complement strand
CCCCCCCCCCCCCCCCCCCCCCCCCACCAAAAAAGACTTTCAAATTAGGCAAAAAACTCAGAGAACTCAACAATAACCAAATTCAATGTTCTATCCTAGGGAGATTTTAAACTGAGAAAGGCATTCCATCATCATGGCGGAGCGGGGACAGGGGCTTAAAGAAACTTGGCCAAGTCACTTAAACTTATTCCATCTCAACTTGCTCATCGTACAGCTGGGTTGATAATGATCTGTTCCCTTTACAGGGGCATTCTGAGAATAAAATGGACAGGGAAGAGCTTTGGGACTTAAACTTTGAAGTAGAAATTGTGTATCACCCTACAAAATACATGTGCACCACTACATGCTTTCCCACATTCCATAAACGTCTGTGGTGAAGAAATAAAAGATATCTTTGTCTTAGAAATCTTGTTTTCCTAGAAATATTGAATATATGAGGTTGAAACACTAATATCTTGATCATTATTCTTAGTATCATTAATGTTTGTGTACTTTTTGAAAGTTTAGCTTTTCTTCAAAGAATATATTTGTAGGACTTTTTAAAAAAGATTTTTAGATACTTTATTTTTTTTTTTAATTTTTTTTTCAACGTTTATTGATTTTTGGGACAGAGAGAGAGCATGAACGGGGGAGGGACAGAGAGAGAGGGAGACACAGAATCGGAAACAGGCTCCAGGCTCTGAGCCATCAGCCCAGAGCCTGACGCGGGGCTCGAACTCACGGACCGTGAGATCGTGACCTGGCTGAAGTCGGACGCTTAACTGACTGCGCCACCCAGGCGCCCCTAGATACTTTTTTTAAAAAAATTAAATGTTTTGAGAGAGCAAGCACAAGTGGAGGAGGGGCACAGAGAGGGAGGCACAGAATCTGAAGCAGGCTCCAGGCACTGAGCTGTCAGCACAGAGCCTAATGTGGGGCTTGAACGCATGAAATGCGGGCTCATGAAGTTGGATGCTTAACCGACTGAGCCACCCAGGTGCCCCAAGATTTTTAGATACTTTTTTAAAGAAATGTTTGGGGCACCTGGGTAGCTCAGTCGGTTGGGCGTCTGACTTCGGCTCAGGTCATGATCTCACGGTTTGTGAATTTGAGCCCCATGTCGGGCTCTGTGCTGACAGCTCAGAGCCTGGAGCCTGCTTTGGCTTCTGTGTCTCCCCCCCCCCCCCCCAATCCCTCCTCAACTCATGCTCTGTCTCTGTCAAAAGTAAATAAACATTAACATTTTTTTTAAATGTTTATTTTGGGAGAGAGAATACAAGCCGGTGGGGGGGGGGGGGGGGGAGAGAAAGACACACTGTGAGCACAGAGCCCCCCAGATCATGAGCTGAAACCAAGAGTCGGATGGCTAAACAGACTGAGCCACCCACGAGCTCCTATTTGCAGGACTTTAGATTGCATTTCTATATTGCCATCTCTAACTACTAAATAAGGATGCTGATTATGGTTTCCTGGGCCTTCATATGGTTAAAATGCTCAATGGCACATCCCTGATATGTGGTGATACAATCCTGTCACCTGGACAGGAGACTCTGGTCCTCAGGTTGGAAAGGAAAATGTATCCATGTGAATGAGGGAAAGTGAAATTTTTAAGAAGAGAAATGTGAACTCAATGAAATGGAAGTGGCAAGGAGGTACTGGTGCAACGTGGAGATGAAATGGATCATGTATTCAAAGCAGAGACCAATGTTGAGTAATAAGGAAGATAACTGAAAAAACTCTCAAGGACTAGTTGGGGTGGAGAAATAAAGAAGAGGTTGTACACGTATGTTCGGGAAGATGGATTGTGAGAGCACTTAATGCTTTAGGGATGAAAGGGTGGCATTAATAATCAGCTTTTTGTTTCTGAATCATGAGTTTAGCTCCCTGGTATGTGATTGTACCTACGACAGTTGACAAATGAGAGTCAAGCGAAGATCTCAGAGGCTTTAGTGTCTCTGGGCTGCTCTTTCAGATGCTGAGCATTTAGAACACATGGGGGGGGGGGGCTCGTAATCATGGCAGGTGGAGTGGTACCTTCTGGTGGCATGATGACAACAGGTCCTATTCTTGAGAGAGAACAGACTTCCTCTGCCTTCACGAAAACCTGGTTTTGTACATTTTGTACTTAGGCAACACATATTCTCACCAACTAGGATAAGGTATTTTATATCCCACAATAACTTACACTTGTAAGTACTTGAAGAAAAATGTTCTTTTGTTCTCACTGCTGAAGAAATGGTTGTGTGGTGTTTTTCCCTTTCCTATTCTGTGATTTGAGCCTGGTATCTTTGTTGAACGAATTCTTGGGTTAATTCATTCCCTCACTTATTCATTCAACAAACATTTCTTCAGTAGGTACTTTGTGTCAGGGACGGGGTGCATAGTGGTAACTAAGACAAAATACTTCTGCCCTTATGGAACTCATAATTTAAGGAAAACAGTCATTCAAAGAATGAGATAATTTAAGTTAGTGATGTATGTTATAGATGGTAATGGGATTGATATGACGTGGGAGGAGAAATTTTTAAGGAATCAGGGAATTTCTCTCTGAATAGGGACATATGAACTGATTTCTGAGTGATGCACAGACATTACAGAAAAGTAGACAAACAGTGCCTCAAATTATTGGCATTTTACTTTCTCTTTGGACATGTTCAAGATATTTAGAGGTAGGCAGTTTAGTACCAATGTGTCAGTTCAATGGCAGTATCAGAAACAAGACTCCTCTTATTCCGCTCATTCATTTTTAATATGTTGGATTTTTTCCTCATGATTTCAGAATGACTCCTGTACCTCTAGGTATCACATGTGCACTCAATTCAGAACAAAAAGGAAATGGCCGCGTGTGTCAGGGCTGGCTACATAATTGAGAAGGGCAGTGAAAAAGGAAACTGTGGAGCCCTTAGTCATAAAGCAGCAAAGAAGTGATGTTTAGGGATACTAACAAAAAAATAAAGCTTTTTCCTTTAAAAATCTCTATTATAAAACATAACAGTAACATACAAGGAACAGCATAAACTTACCAATTGGAAACATAACTGTTTTGGTGCCATAAATTTATATAAAGCAATAAATACTAATGACTAATGTGATATCTTAATTGATTATACTATTTGGCTTTTCTGCAGCTTCATTTGTAATCTAAGTTTATACTAATAGTTCATGTTGAATAATGAGAATTGAAAGCAACACCAGTCACTTTTGGCAAATGCAAGACTGCAAATAATTTTGTTTAAATTTTAATTCTAGTATGGTTGGCATACCATGTTATGTTAATTTCAGGTGGACAATATAGTGATTCAGCAGTTCTGTACATTACTCAGTGATCATCATAAGTGTCCTCTTAATCCCCTTCTAGACTACATATGGTTTTTGATAATATTTTAATTTCGGGAAATATCTTTCCACTAGTGCTACTGTCAGTGGAGCTGTTAAGAGTATTTTATAGACTGTGACAACATGGAAAAGATTGTTTGATAAGTTATTTTGAAATATAAATTTTCGTATGTCTCAAGTTGATTCTCATGGAACACTTTTTCTAAAACCAGTTTTGTGTAAGTCTGAATTTTAAATGTAAATTTGTACAGTGGCATTTTAATGTTTCCTCTGACATTTTCTGTGGCGTGTGGAGATTGGACAAGAAATTGAAAGTGGCTTCATGCTTTGTCTGTAATTCAGAATGCCTGTGCATGCAGTCTATCATTACATTTTCAATTAAGAAGAAAACATCCATTTTGAAATCGTCTTCCTCATTAATAATTGGCTCAACCAAAGCTTCTATTGGAAATAGTGTTCTTTTCTGTGGAATGCCATGATCTTTAAATTTAATATTTATTTGCTTTTCAATGTTGCAGCAGTTTTCCAAACTGGAGATTCTAAACTCCTTGAAGAATCTAAATAACTCCTGATATGTTTTACTGTAGTGTCCATGTATATGCTATTAATTTGTGGTAATTTACTGACAGTTTCCTGCCTCAGCACTGGCGTTCCTGGCCTATACCGAGGGCAGAGTTAATATCTGTGCCAAGGCTGCAGTGAATGTCTCCAGGGATAGATGACAAGTGACCTCCCACTGCATCCCATCACACATGGTGATGCAGCTGCCACATCTGCCATTTTGGGCCCGGGTCCCTGCCCCATGACACTGTGGCCCCATGGTATCCCCACTGCCCTGGAGTGGATTGACCTGGGCTCTGTGAAGCCTCTTGATCTTGTACAAACATTTTAAGCATCATTGGATCCTCTGGGTCATAAAATTTGACTGATAGTGCGGACCATCTGGGAACCCTGCCTTGCTCTAGGTCCTTCTCTAAGCTGGCAGTCTCTATTCTCTCGGTAAATTCATCAGAACAGTACATCTAAATGCGTATGTGTCACATCAAAAAATAAAATGCCCTCACCATTATGCCACTTCCTTGCTGACAGAAGTTGCAGTGTGTGTAGCAATTTGTCCTTCACTTTTGAAAACGTACCCTGATAAGTCCTAGTTCACGGGACACTACAACCCTGCTGAGGTGGCCACCCTTGTACTGGTTGTAGACTTTGTTTCCCACCCTCTGGCATGTGGGACTCTTACCATGTGATCTAGGAAATGTGCCACTTCCTGCTCTCCCAGCCCTTTCCCAAGATGTCATCATTATAGCAGACAAGTATGATGTTTTTCTTACTGTCTCTTTATGAATAAAATTTCTCTGCTTCTTCACCCTGATCTATGGCCTTTGAGGCTGTGCTCTAAGTCTCCTTTGCTGTCTGTATTCCAGCTGGGTTTAGCCTCCAGAATGTACTGGCAGTGTATTGAAGGTTGGGAGGAAAGAGATTATAGTGTGTTACTTTCCCCTCACTCTGTCCCACGAGACCTTCAGTGTTACTCCACTGAAGATCACAACTTCCACTGATTGGCTGCTCATACAACTACAGGTCTGATTAATCTCTACCTCCATTTGCCCCTTCAGATCTGGGATGATAATGACTTCCTGCTGTTTTAACCTCAGGTTCCTCCAGTGTCTCTCGGTGGTGTCTTTTAATCCTCTTTAGACCTTTGTAAATAGCGTCATCGTCATTGGTAAATCATCTTTTACTACGTCTTTTGAATATGTCATCCATTTCTTGCCTGGCCTTGAATTCTAGAACAAATGAGGACGACTTATTGAATTCAATTCCCTTGGAATTGTAATAGGGGAAAATAGCCTCCAGATCAATAACTGAATATCAGGATCCAGGAATTATATAGCTATGTTTTAGAAAATAGTTTGCATTTAAAATAGCTATAATTATAACCACTATCTGATAATGGTTGGTACAGTCACTCTTTAAGAACACCCTGGATCATTACTTCCTGCATGTCCCAAGTTTTCCAAGGTAGAACACATTTCTGCAATTACCTAGGGATGTAGATTTGGATTTGATATTACATTATGATCAGATGCTTCCACTTGGCCCTTAGTTGACGTGTCAAGTATGTAGGTTTTACTAGCTCTTGACAGCCATTCCTATTAAGTACTCTGTACCTGACACATGTACACGATTGTACCATTTCTATAACAGAGTATATATAGATAGTTTGAGAAGAATAGTAGAACCAGTTCCATACTCTGAATGGTGGAATGTAGTGCTATTAAGGAACACAAAGAATGAGTATTACCCCAGGCACCAGTGTTTAATAAATTCTGAAGAGAGTATTTCCCTTTCCCCGCTGTGTAGTTAACCTGGAAAGTGGCCACAGGCACCTTTATGGCAATCTTTAGGAGTAAGATCCAGAGTTCTTGCTGCTGATGGTGTTGGAGACCCTTTTTCAAGGTTACCCAGCCTCCCCTTTTTCCAGTAAGCCTTGGAGTCTTTGAAGTGGCTTAGATTAGCATATTAGATAAGGGATTATGTCTCTCTTTTGGTTGCCTTATGTTCATAGGACTTTTACTTTGTTTTGTTTTCTCCCTAGCTACATGGGGAACTTAGTGGGATGCCCATCTGTTAGTTATCCCCCATGAAGGTCATTTCACAGAAGGTCATTCTGATGTCTATGCTGCATTTTTGGCCTCTACACCCTCCTGAGTCTGGTAACCATTGCCTGGTGTCACCCACTCATGATTGTGCTATTCCCACTGAAATTAAGGAAACTGTTTCAGTCATAGTAGCTACTAGCAGCCTTCCTGACCCTAAGAGAAGAGCTTAGTTTGGACAGAGGATTGCACATGTTCAATCCACTCCAATATTTGCATCTCCCCAAGCCTCTGGAGTCTTTTTTTAACAGCACATTAAGAAATTGCTGGCATTTTTATTTAGTGCAGGCCTTTGTTGAACCCATGTTTCAGTTAGTACCAAGCAACCAGTCAGAACTACCTCCTTGCTGTTTGGGCTAACACATTGAATACATAAAAGCTTCAAAGTGTGTAATAGACATATTAAGTGAAATTTAAAGTTAAGCTCTTTTTTGTTTTTGTTTTGTCTAGCACCTTCAGAATCCATTCCTGCACTTGTTCCCAGAATTTTGCAGATAGAGATAAACAAAGCCTTTCAATTCTTTTGGAGGATAAGTTTTCTATCTTAGGTCTGATGTTGTTATTGGCCCCTGGGGAATGCTGACATGTCACTCTATGTCTAGGTTGCACACAGTGAAGAATATTCGATCGAATGGAATGAGAAGACAGGTTATGTGAGAAGCAGTGAAAATGGCACCGCGAGTGAGGATGTTTACAGGCTCTTGAAGAATAACTCATCAGACAGGCATGGCACAGAGAGTTCGGGCAGTGTTAGGAGGTTGAGTTAGGAGGCAGTGTTGGGTGGTCTGGGTTGATCCATGCTTTCTCAACTAAAGTACTCAAGTCCACGTGAAAGATCTGGTGAGACTGTGGATTTGCCTGATAGTGTAATTTGCGAACCCCTCTTCAAAAATCTTAGTTGAATTTCAGCTATTTCAATCCTAACTGCAAATGTTACTTTTGGAGTCCACTCGTAACGTCCCAAATTTTCAGTATGTGTCTTCAGTTGAGAATTATTTTTAGGCTTTTCTCTTTTATAAACCTATCTGCTGCTGCTAATAATAAACATTCCATCCCATAACACTTGATTTTTTTTTATGCCTCTTACACTGGGGTGTGGCTATGGCTATTCAGTCTCCCCAAATTTTGCCTTCACTTGACGCTTTAATTCAGATGATCACAGATTATAATATAATTATGTATTTCACCAATGTCTGCTCTCAGATAACAGAGTCTGATCCCGTATTCCCTTTTGAATTTTAATAAGTGTTAAATCCAAAAAGGTCAGATAATATACTCAGAGTTTGGATTTTGAATTTTAGGCTCACAGAAAATGCTGGCAATTAAGAAAGAACAACTGGTTTAGTCCCACTGGGAGAGGACCAGATTTTCCAATACTGGAAAGGTGACAGATTTGTATAATGTCTGTATTTGACACCTTCAGCATTTTTGAATGGAAGAATGTGGCTGACAGGGCTACTAAACAGGACACTGAGAGCCATGGCTTTTGAGCCTCCCTGGATGGCTCTAGCTTGGAATTGGTGGGAGAGAGGGTAGAGGGGGTGGGGGTGGGGTTGGGCAGGGAAAACCTGGCTCTGAAGAAACCATAAGGTTGTACAATGAGCTTCTCAGTGCTAACCACGATGGATGTATAAGAGTCCCTGCTTCTGTTTATATAGAATGTATTTATTTGGTTCCCCCCCAAATAAATAATGATAATATCAAATTATGAATTTAAGGATGAATAAAATCCTGTAAGTTTCTTCATTATTTGCTGATTAACTTTGTTACCTTTCGAGAGCAACAAGGGGCATAGTCAAGGAAAAATATTTTGCTTGGGTTGATGTTGAAATTATTTCTTTGGTTCAACATGTGGTTGGCTATAATGATATAGAGTTCTTGGTGTCAAAAATTGTAAGACTTCCTTGAACCATTTCAGGGTTCATTTGGCTTACAGTGTGTGATAAGGACCATGCTCTGCATTTTGATAACAAAAACAAAAAACAAACCTACATAATCCTGGGGTTGAATTTAATACTGTCAGTTTTCAATTCTATAATTTATATTTTAAAACATTTTCTAATTCTTTGAGAACTTTTTGATTTGTGGAATTCATAATTGGTTGTTGAAGCGTTTTTATGATGGCTGATTAAAAATCCTTGTCAGATAGTTCATCAATCCATCTTGGTATTGGCATCAGTTGATTGACTTCTCGTTCTAGTTGTGATTTTCCTACTTCTTTGCATGAGTGATTTTCGATTTGCCCTTGGACCCTTTGTTGTCTTAGGAGATTCCTGGTCTTAAATCTTATTTTTGCATGTAGTCGCTCTGTTTAGTTTTAGCATGCAGGTCCTGGCGTGTGCACTGTGGTAACAATGGCAGTTTAAAATGCAGAATTTTTGGAGTGCTGTTTTTTGTTTTTTTGTTTTTTGTTTTTTTTGGTGTATCTGGTGCCCATGGGGGCTCCCATTGGTCCTGTTTGTGCTACCTGAGAGGTGAAAGGGGTTTTCTAGGCCCATCTGCTGGGTATCTCTTATTGGAGGATGGTGTGGAGGGAATCCCTCTGCTGATTCCCTCTCAAGCTTCTTCCCCCACACTGCTCATGTGCCTCTGGACAGGTGCGGAGTGACTTTAGAATGCATGGACAAAGACATTTCCCAGACCACGCCACTTGTTGTGGCTGGGTTTCTTTTGTCCTATTCTGCCTGTTGGTATCTCTTTGAGGAAAAGTAGAGTCCTCAGGGTTGATGGAGAAGGTCAGTGCCCCTCAAGCTGTTTATTTTTGGTGGTGGTCCCACATGGGTCCCCTTTGCTGATGGTGTTGGGCTCACCACCATGTCTGAGGGACTCCTGTCAATCTGAGGGAGGAATGAGCCCACCTGGGATAGGGATAGTAATAGGTAGCTTGGTGGTTGTGAAACACAGCCCTCGGGGCTGCTGCCTTCTGATGTGTGTGAGTTGCAAGATGCCCTGCCATTGTGGTGTTCCTCTAATCTTGGGGTCCCAAACCACTTTTCAGAGTTCTCCTTTGGTTGTCTTTTGAGCTATACAAAGGCTTACAGTTTGGCTTAGCAGGGGGAACCAGGAGAAATGGGTCAATCTCCTACTGCTTGGATCTAAATTCCTGGGACTGAATTTAGTATAATAGCCAGAAAATGTCCATAGTTGCCTAAGGTTACTCAGCTACATATAACAGAGTTAGGACTCAGAGTTAGGGTCTCTGTAAGCCCCAGTTCTGTGATCTGTTTTCTCTACCTAAATGCTAATTTTAAAAGAGATATTAATAGAAAACATCCACTAATTCATAATAAACATAGCTTTCCACTCAGCACCCATGTTTATCATATGGATTCATTTTATTTATCCCAAATCTAAAAGATAGAGATTGAATCACAGACACAGATATGCTTCCTAAATGGAGAAATGCTTTTTACCTGGGCACCACGTTTTTCATTTTTCACATACTCCTTTTTCTACGTCTCTTGAGATTATATTCTTCTGTTACACAATTAACACATTTTAAATAAGATGCCCCACAGATAAAACTAGCTTTTCAACATGGCATGAGAAGGGGAAACTTCTGTTTTTTTTTCCACATATAATCTAAAGATGAAAGAAAGTTGATCACCATCAAGGTGTTTGAGGTCCCACTTGGCTATGGAGAGGGTAACAACAGATCTTTGTAGAGCTATGTATATAAATAGTCCAGTTACAAGGTTTTTTTTTTTTGTTTTTTTTTTTTTTTTTTGGAGTAATTATATATGAAACAAACAAAAAAAGATGTAAGTTATGTTCAGAACAGAAGGACAACTTTCCTAACCAACAGTCATTCTCAGTGGGTTCCTAGTGCCATGTATCAGGCTGTGGAAGGAAGCAGTAAAATGAATCAGGATTAAGACAGCCTTCAAGAACAGTCCTTTGTTAAGGCTAAATTTATCCTGCCATAATGGCCCCTTTATACAACACTACAGGATGCATATCTGACTTCCTGAATAAAAACTGAAAAGAAATGGAATTTAACACTGAAGCCTGTGAACAATAGCTAGGTCTGCTGACAAAAGTAGGTCTGTGATAATCTCCCCCTTTCTGTGAAAATGCTAATCTTGATTAAAGGGTCAGTAGTGGTGGTTTCTGTCCTGATATTCTGGATACCCCCCTTCCTCCAGCCAAGAGCAGCATCTCTTCAAGAACCTTTGCTTTACTTGTTTCCACATAAGGCAGGATAAACTTATCTGAGTTTAAGAACACAAAGCACACGGGTAAGTGAGCCCTGACCTTGGCTGTGCCTCAAGCAGGCACAATTGGTATGTAACATGGGAAGGATTTTCCCTATCTGGTGGGAGCTAGATGTTCCCTGCTCCCAGCTTGTTCCCTTTCTTTGTATTTCAAATATAACATTTTTAGGAAGTGGCGTAACTGTACTTGGTTTGGAAGATCCCTTCCTTTGTCCTCTGCCCTTGAATGTCTTTCCATTCTTCAAGGTCTAGTACACGTGCCCACTGTGAGCTCTTTGCTATGGTGCGCATATGGGGGCTGCCTCTAGTTCATCATTTGGACCTTAACACCACCTTCCCTGCCCCCCAGACCTGGTCTTCCTAGTAGATTCTCTCGTTTTCCACTCTGGGCTATGTTATACTTTGTAAGTGCATATTTATGCAGTTGTTTTATTTCTGTAGTTCTCCCACAATCAGTTATTTTTGCCTATTACATTCCCAGAAAAAAGCATATCGCCTAGTATGTCATTTGCAGTAAATACAAATATTTGTTGAATATTGAATTAATTTGAAAATCAAACTGACTTAATTAACAGATTTACTTATTTGTTTATTTTTAAATTAGCAGATCTTTAATAACTGTTCCTTTCTGGGCCAACTACATTATAGCCACAGGTGAATGAATAACCTGGGGATATTACCAGGAACTCAAGTGCTGTACTGCAAGTCGCCCTTGCCAGATACAATTCCCTTGGATCTAGTATGCTGAAGGAAACAAAAGCCTAGTGAACTGAATGGTAGTGTGTTCATTCTGATGACATTTTAGAGCCTTGTTGCTTTGTCAAATCCATGGTTCCCTTCCCCTTTGTGGGATTCTCTATCATCAGGGCATGTTTGCATGTTTATCAGGGCTTTTGGCAGAAGTTGCTGTAGGTTTCAGGGGCTATCTGGGAGTAGGAGAAGGGAGCTCATTTTCTGTGTGCGCTCACCATGGCAGTGACCACTCACTGTCAGTGTGTAGTGTGAAGACAGTCAAAACCATTGGTGCCCATATATTATTCAGTCCAATGATTCTTGGCTTTTAAATTGAAATCCTTTTTTTTCCCCCTGATAAAAGTCTAGTAACCTTGGCTTAACTCTAGGTGATGCCGATAGCCAGACTCAGAGAGTTTTCTGCTGGGTACACCAGTGTGTGAACCCTGGGGCATCTGTAGAGATGGGAGGGATTCTGAGGGAACTTCCCTAGCTTTCCTCTTTTCAGTGCCTGAATCTCCAATTTGACGTGGTTTTCAGGTGCAGCTCCATCAGTATCTTCTCAATTTTCTTTCTATGAGGATGGGCTACTTTATTGGGAAGGAGGTTCATACATTTATCTTTTGCCTTAAAAATTTTTTTTTTAACTTCAGTCTTTAGTCTGATAATACTCATGCTGCAGGGAACAAAATGTTATAGGAGTTGCTGGCTTTCAGGTGCACCTATTTCTTTTTGTTCTTTTTTTAAAAAATAGACTTTAATTTTTAGAGCAGTTTTAGGTTAACAGAAAAATTGAGGGGAAGGTACAGAGATTTCTCGTATTTCTCTTGCTTCCACTCATGCATAGCCTCCCTCATTATCAACCAGAGTGGTACCTTTGTTTAAACTGATGAGCCCTCATTGACACATCATTATACACCAAAGTCCATAGTCTACATTAGGGTTCAACCTTGGTGCTGTGCATTCTAGGGGTTTGGACAAATCTATAATGGCATGTATGTATCCTTATACACAGTAGTTTCAGTGCCCTGAAAATCTTCTTTGCTCTACCTGATCATCCCTCCCAGTCCACTAAGCCCAGTCAACCACTGATGTTTTTACTGTTTCCATTTTTTGGCCTTTTCCAGAATGTCACATAGTTGGAATAATATAGTATGTTTCCTTTCAGATTGGATTTTTTCACTTAGTAAGATAGATGTACCTACTTCTGCTTCAGCCTTTTCTCTATTCTTATTCCTGGGATGATTTCAATAGGAAAAGAGTTGAGGGGATGGAAAAAGAGTTAGATGTCTATTCTTTGCCTTTCCTACCTTTCTAATTCATAGGAGCCTCCAGGTTATTACTAAAAGCTTTAAATGTTAGAATTTGCTTAGGCTAATTAATTATGAAATAATAAATATAATGAGAAAATATTTATTATCCTCATTTTACCAATATTTATCTCCTAAAGAGTACATGTGGATTGAAAGTAATATATTTGAAATTAATTTATAAACTCCAACTACCATACAATAAGTTCTTCAATAATTACTTCCTGGTTAGCAAATGAATGTACTCACTTTGCCGGGAATATTATTCATGACCCACTTTATTCATTGGAAAACAGATACAGTAATAGTGAGTTGTGGAGAAGGTGAATCAAAGGACAGAGCTTCATAGCCAACTGAAGAATCATAGGATTAAAAATCCCTAAATTCTGTTTTTCTATCCCAAATCTCCATGATTACCCCAGAGACCAAAGCATTGCCAGACCTTAGCAAAATGGATGAAACTTGTCTTCTTCACCATGTAATACTCCAGTGAATTCCCTAATATATTTTTTTCTCCCAGGCACAAAGATTAGATATGTTTGTTTTGTTATTTTTTTGGCTGTAATCAACAGAGAGCAACTCGGCTTATTAGCTCAGGGAAGCTAAGCAATGTTATAGGAAGTATCCTGGCATACAGTGCTGGATATTGAATCATGAAGGAGCAATCAGGAGAGCTCTGGAGCCCCAGCAGCAGAAGTTCATACACCTTCTTTCCTGGCACTACCTTGAGTGTGACTTACTTCACATGACATGGTATCTGTGCCTCTGTCGGTTTTGAGCTTCTTTAGGAGAGCCACTAGTCATCAGCTTGTTCAGGGGGGAAAGGCTATGTGGCAGAGGCATAGTCACGTGGGGCCTTCCCTTGTACTGGATGCCCTTTTCAGAGCATGAGAATATCTGGGCAGCCACACCAAGGGGTACTACTTCTCCATGGAAGAAAAGGGGTCTTGCTAAAATTGGCAGGTGTGGTCATATGTTACATTTGGAAAGTGCTCTACCATTTCTTTAGCACTATCACATTTGAAGCACTATGATATACTTTCTATACCAATGAAAACAATAAATGGTAATCAAATCACTGTAGCTTTCAGAGAGACATGACACAGGAAGGGATTCTTTGGCCAGAAGAAACAGTTGATAGGAGAGAAACGTTGTCATGAGAGCCAGTAAGTAGAACTAAATGGGCTTTCCCTTGGTGGTGCTTGAGAGACCTTCTGGGATTCTTTGGTATCTGAGAGTCTTGGGTAAAGACAGGTTGGAGATTAGATTTACTACTTGAGCCTTGGGAATGAGGCAATCCTAGCACAAGTCATCTGAATAGTACTGTTTGTGCTGGTGGAAAGGATGGTGATAAGAATTTATGCTTCTTGAGCACTTACTGAAACAAGGGCCTATTCTAGGCCCTTTACTCATTAAGTCTTTGCAGTTGCCCTCTGAGATAGTACTTTGGTCTCAGTTTCAACTCTGAGGGAGAGCTGAAAGGGAGTTTCTATCTGCTTTCACTCTTGAGCATGTGCATTCAAGTCCCTGGAGAAGCAAACAGTGGAACATATTTCCAGACCTCATTTACCTATTCTGGAAAAGACTTTGGCATCAGGATATGTGGGTCAGGATAATTCATTTCCTACTCTAACTTCACATTGAAATATTCTGTATTTACTCTAAGAAGATGTAAATAAATGTTAAGGGCCTTTTGCTAAAACCTACATCTTTACCTTTATATCTGACAAGATTATTATTATTATTTTGTATTCCAAGTATTCCCAGGAATAGAGGAAATTGAGGAAAATGACACCAGGAAATGTCCTATAAAAAATTGCAAGGTTTATACAATATAAACATACAGTTATATGTTTATGTGATAATAGCATCTGTTATCATATAGACGTATGAAAAAAAGTTTAAAATCTGTTGATTTTTTTTTTTTAATTTTTTTTTCAACGTTTTTTATTTATTTTTGGGACAGAGAGAGACAGAGCATGAATGGGGGAGGGGCAGAGAGAGAGGGAGACACAGAATCGGAAACAGGCTCCAGGCTCCGAGCCATCAGCCCAGAGCCTGACGCGGGGCTCGAACTCACGGACTGCGAGATCGTGACCTGGCTGAAGTCGGACGCTTAACCGACTGCGCCACCCAGGCGCCCCTAAAATCTGTTGATTTTTTAATACCTCTGTGAGTTTGGCAAGGTAAGGACCATTGGCCTCACAGAGGAAGAGCCATGTATCCACGCCAAGGATTACTCTGCTGGACAAATGGATGTTGGATATTGTCAAATGTCTTTTCTGCATCTGTTGCCATAATCATATGTGTGTTTTTCCCCTATGGAGCCTGTTGATGTATTTGAATACATTAATTGATTTTGAAATGTTGAACCAACCTTGCATAACTGGAATGAATTTAACTTGTTTATGGTGTATAATTATTTTTATACATTGTTGTGTTTGATTTCCTAATATTTTGTTGAGGATTTTTACATGTCTTTATGGGAGATACTGGTCTGTAGGTTTCCTTTCTTATAATGTAGGTCCTATACATTTTAAAATACATACTTAAGTGTTTTTTATTTGTAGTGATTATAAATGGTATAGTGTTTCAATTTTGTTTTCCAATTGTCCAATTGTTAGAATATAGAAATGTTCGATTTTTATATGTTAACCTTGTATCCTGTGACTTTTATCAAAATCACTTATTCTTGGAGTTTTTTTGTGTGTATTCCTTATGATTTTCCACATAGACCCTTAAACTGAGAGTAGGACTGTTTTGTGTTTTTTTTCTTTTCTAGTCATTTTAACGTGTATTTCCTTCTCTTGCCTTATTACAGTGGCTGAGACTTCCAGTACTCTGTTAAATGAGTGGTGACAGTGGACTGTTGCCTCCTTCTTCTTCTTATTGCCTTAGTCTAAGTGGCAAGCATTCAGTTTTTAACATTAAGTATATAAGTTGTAGGTGTTTTGTAGATTTTATTCTCAAATAGAGGAATTTCTCTTCTATATATAATTTTCTGAAAATTGTCAATGATGTTTTTTAAAAAAATTTTGTCAAATGCCTGTATCAGTTAATATAATCATATGGTTTTTTTCTTCCTTACAAAGTTAATGTGATGAATTATATTGATTGGCTTAAAAAATTTTGAACCAGACCTGCATTGTTAGTAAAAGACTCCACTTGGTTATGGTACATGGCCATTTTATATATTTTAGATTCAACTTAATATTTTGTTAGGAGTTTTTGTTCATGAAGGATATTGGTCTTTTTAAGAAAACTATCTTTGATTTGGGTATTGGTGCTGGCAACATAGAATGAATGGGTTGTGTTCTCCTTTTTTGTACACAAAATTGTGTAGGATTTTTAAAAAATATGTGATAGAATTCTCCAGTGAAACCATATTATTCTGGAGATTGCTATTTTGAGAAGTTTTCAACTATGAATTCCATTTTTTTTACTTGTAGGATTAATTCTATATCTATGCCATCTTGGATGAGTTTTGATAGTTTATGGTTTCTGATGAATTGATTCATTTCATCTAAATAGTCAGATTTATGTGTGGAGTGTTTTTCATGATGTGTCTTTATTTCCTTTTAATGTCTGTGCAATCTGTAATGATACAGTCTGATTCAGTCCTGATGCTGGTAATTGTGTTTTCTCTCTTTTTTTAATGTTTATTTTTACTTTTTTGGGGGGGGGGGGGGAGAGGGAACCTGTGGGGGTGGGGCAGAGAGAGGAGGAGGGAGAATACCAAGCAGGCTTGCTCCACTCTGTCAGCACAAAACCTGATGCAGGGTTTGAGCCCATGAACCTTGAGATCATGACCTGAACCAAAACCAAGAGTCAGATGCTCAACTGATGAGCCATCCAGGCTTTTCTCTCTCTCCCTCTTCCTCCCACCCTCCCTCCCTCTCTCTTTCTCTCTCTTTTTTACTTTACCAATCTTGATAGAGATTGATCAATTTTATCAATTTTTTCCAAAAATTGATTTATTTTCCTATTCTTTTTCTGTTTTATATTTCATTAATTTATGGTCTTTATTATTCTTTCTTCATTGTTCTTTTTATTGTTTCTTCAGGTGGTAACTTAGTTATTACTTGGATATTTCTCTTCTAGTATACATACTTATTTAAATTTTCTTCTAAGCATTGCTTTAGCTTCATCCTACATATTTGACAAGTTATATTTTCATTTTTCCTAATACATCTTCTTTGATGTATAGACTATTTAGAAGTATGTTGTTTAGCTTCTAAGTGTTCAGAGATTTTTCTGCTCTTTCTTTTATTGATTTCTAGTTTGAATTTATTATGTTCAGAAAATATATGTTTGATTTTTGTGTATGTTGTGGTGTTTTATGACCCAAATATGGCCTGTTTTAGTGAATGTCCCATGCATGTTTTAAAAGAATACATATTCTGTTGTAGGGTGTGTTATAGATTGTCAGTTAGATTCTGTTGATTGATGGTGTTTCTCAGTTCTTCTCTGTTATAACATATTTTGTCTAGTGGTTGTCAATTACTGAGAGGTTGGTATTGAAGTCCTCAACTATAGTTGTGGATTACTCTATTAGGTCTATCTTTTTTTTTTATTTTTGTTTTGCAGCTCTATTTTTTGGTTTATACACACATATATACTTAAGGTTATCCTGTTTTCTTGATGATGAATTGACTACTTCATCACTGTTAGTATACTTCTTTGTCCCTGTTAATTTTCTCTTCTTGGAAACCTATTTTATGTATTAATATAATCACTCCAGTTTTCCATTGATTAGTGTTTTCCTGTTGTATATTTTTTCCATTCTCTTACATCTACCCTATATTTGAAGTGAGTTTCCTATAGACAGGTCATTTAAAAAAATTAAATCTATTCTGCAAACCTCTGTCTTTTAATTGGTGTGTTTAGACTATTTACATTTAATGTGTTTGTTTTGGAAAAATATTTTTAATTTGTGTTTACTCTCTTTGAAGGGGTGGGCCATCTTGAGTATTAGATTTATGTGGTAGTATCTCCAATCAGACTTTATGCTTGGGTCAAATTCAAGGCTTTTCTCCTCTGTGTCCTATTCACAGAAGACTAGGAGATCTGGATCTTGAACATGTCCCTGATAATCTTAGTGCTTGCTTATTCTCATAAACTTGTGCCCACAGGTTTTTTTTTTTTTTTTTTTTTAACTTAATAGGCTCTCTTTTCCTTTCTTTAGGTGGAGGGGCGGGATTATTCAAATATGTAAAATTATCAATCACAATTCTTTCAATCATGTCTTATTTACTCCTCCTTACCATTATGTAGAGTAGATATTAAAGTACCTATGTTAATACATGAGAAAATAGATAAGGACTGTAACTTCTATAATGAAATAACATTTTCAAATGCAAAGGAATTGAGAAAAAGTATGTGTCAGGCAAAAGGTGGTGTTCAGAGGGTTGGAAGCCTTAAAAAATAGACATTTCAGAGGGCTCCACCATTGGTCATTTAAGTTTGTCAGAGAGAGGGCTATAGTACTGAGAGCTTTAGTTTTTAATTAAGCCACTGGAGCACCTAGAATGAATGTATCTGTCAATCATACCCCCTCAGTGCCTGTATTTTGCACCTTATTTTAACAAGATAATGTGGCAGAACTTCTAGGTAAACAAAATGTCAAATATATTATTAGCTTAATTCCCCCCTCTATAAATATATATATATATATATATATATATGTAAACACATATATATGTATGTATATATATACATACACATATATACACATATATATATAACTGACAGAAGATTGGTATCCAATGTATAACAGAAGTGAAGAACTCTAAGAAATCAGTATTAAAATTATAAATGAACAAATTTTACAAGTAAATATGAATAGGCAATTCACAGAAGAAATTAAGATCCCTTTCTAATCTTTCAGGAATCAAGAGGTACAAATTAAAACAGCAATAGCATTTCATGTTAACCAGATTCATAGATTCACTCAAATTAAAAAAAAATTGATAATTCCATGTGTTACTAGATTTTGGAAAAAAAGGAAAATTCATATACTGTTACTGTAGAATCAGTGAGTATGACCATTCTAGGGAGTATTTTGAAAATATCACGTATTTGTGTTCTCTGTGACACAGCAGCAATTTCAACTTTAAAGCATGCATCTTAGAGAAATTGTGAAATAGGAACAGAAATAAATTGCTTAAAAAATGTAATAGATTTTCCTATTATCTGTACTCCTCTTTACTGGCTGATTTTACCTAGGAAATCAAAGGAAAGCAGTTATTCAAATCCCTTTTCTTTCACCAATCTGAAATCCTTGTTCTAGGCTTAAATGTCTGGGTAGGCTAGCCAGAAACTGAGTAATTAAAATAGCGTGCATCACAGCCAAACTTGCACCTAGGCAATTTTTCTGTTAATTACATTGAGAGAGAGAATGGCAAATAACTTCAGAAGATATTTCAGAAATCATTCCCATTTTCTGTGTCACACCATCCATATCATTTGGCAATACATGGTAGAATTTTTATGTTAGCAAAGAATCTTTGATTGTATTGAAAACTTGTACTAAGGCACCATGGAAAGTTGGAAACATCATATATTTTCATGTTATATTAATACTAAAGGCACTTATGGAGACAAATGAATCTTGGATAAGAACTTTTGGTTTATCATGCTTTGCTTCAGAGACACATTTTAAAAATTCATGCTTTAGTGAAATGCATCTGCAGTGTTGGAATCAGACATTTCTGGATATTTTAACCTTTTAGAAATTTAACCTTTTTGAAATTCAGTTTCTTTGTAAATAAAATGGACCTAAATGATGACCATTTAGTAGAGTTTTTGTGCGGAATAGATGAAATTGTAAACAAAAGCTTTTGGCATAATGATTGGTACAGACTAAGAGCTCAATGAATGTTAATTTTCTTTTTTCCAGTTTACTTAGAATAATTCCAACATGCAGAGAGTTATAGAGCATAATACAACAGCCATTTAAAAATGGTAATACCTTGTTAAATTTGCCTCAAATTATTATTTATTATTATTTTAATTAAAAGAATTTTAATTTTTATTTATTTTTGAGAGACAGGGAGGGACAGAGCACGATCAGGGGAGGGGCAGAGAGAGAGGGAGACACAGCATCCGAAGCACGCTCCAGGCTCCGAGCTGTCAGCACAGAGCTCAACACGGGGCTCGAACCTATGAACTGTGAGATCATGACCTGAGCCAAAGTCAGACGCTCAACCAACTGAGCCACCCAGGCGCCCCTATTTTTTTTTAAGAAATAAACCATTGCAGGGGCACTTGGGTGGCTCGGTCGGTTGAGCATCTGACTTCGGCTCAGGTCATGATCTCGTGGCTCGTGAGTTCGAGCCCCGCGTGGGGCCCTGTGCTGACAATTCGGAGCCTGGAGCCTGCTACCCGATCCTGTGTCTCCCTCTCTCTCTGCCCCTAACCCACTCGCATTCTGTCTGTCTCCATCAAAAATAAATAAACATTAAAAAAAAAAAAAAAAAAAAGAAATCATTGCCGGTGCCTGGGTGGCTCAGCTGGTTGAGCGTCTGGCTTTGGTTCAGGTCATGACCTCACTGTTCAGGAGTTGGAGCCCCACATCAGGCTTGTTGATTTCAGTGCAGAGCCTGCTTTGGATCCTCTGTTCCCCTTTCTGCCCCTTGCCTGCTTGCTTGTTCTCTCTTTCTTTCTCTCTCCTCCTCAAGCATAAATAAATATTAAAAAAATATATAAAGAAACCATTGCAGGCACAAAGCTCTGTCCCATCTCTGACTGCCTTCACCTACCTTCCCTAGAAGTTAACGCCTATCCTATTTAATTTTTCCCATGTAGAAAACAAATTGTCTCAGAACAATATATTAAATAATCCATCCTTTGTCATCGATTTATCATCTCAATCATATATCAAGCTTACTTACAGGTGTGTTTGAGCTTGAATTCGCATCCACGCCATTGGTTTCACCATTGATATTTTATAGGGCAATTCCTTATACATTATGATAAATTATAGTGGCTATTCTTGAACTTTTTATTTTCCATATTAGAATCTGATTAAGTTTCACACACACATTTCATATTTTCATTGGGATTGTATTCAATTTGTGGAGTAATCTGGACAGAATTGGTGGTAATGATAATATTGTCTTTTAATTTATGTACATGGTATATCTTGATGCCTCTGTTGAAAAGAAAGCCAGACATTTGTTAAAGGAAGTGGATTTTAGGTAATAACTACTGCAATGGGGAAGAGAGAGGGGAATGTAAAGTTGAGGTCAATTTCAGTCAGTGAAGAGGTGACTGGGCATATTAAGTGGGAGAATGCTAGAACCCCTGAAAATTCATCCTCCCTTAAAGTCAGAAAAATAGAAGATTATAGAGAGAGCAGGTTGAGAGGCCGATCAGTGTGATTAGGTGATCCAGGTTTGCTAAATGGTGCATATTGATAGGAGGTTTCTACTTTCCCACAGAGACTAGGACACAGGAACTCTATGTTTAGGTGTTGGCTGGAACTATCAGTCAATTCTTCTGGCAGCTTTAAGCTTTCCCAGGCAGGAATTTAAGGTGCGTGTGGCATCCTAGGGGCACAGCCTAGATGAGAAGTGAGCTCAAAGTAGCCTGGATTTGGTCAAGGAGTCTATCAATTTGGTTCTTTTTACATTCACTAATAAGTAATTATTTTTTAAAAATCCTACGGTGAATTTGTAAGAGAGATAAATAATAACCCTAACAGAATATCAGTTGTGTTTAAAATCAATAAGTTAAGAAAACATATGAGCATGTCATATAGAATATGTTGTTTTTCCTAGGCTCACTGAGAGGCTTAAGCCACTATGAGACCACCTATACACAATAAAGGTTACATTTTTGTATACCTGATTTTGGATGTTTAAATTTCTTCCCTCTAGGATGTGGTAGCCAACATGTTCTCTTTTACAAAGGGCCTCAAAAAAGAAATAAAAGGGTCAAAAGAAGAAAAATGAGCCGTGAAGTGAACTGAGACGCAGGGGTCAAAAAGCAGATAAAAATGGGAGAAAAACAAAATTTTTTGAAAAGATGAAAGCCATATGAATAGAAACACAACATAGAATAAAACTTAAAAAGCATTTGTTATAGAAATGATAATTGATATAGATGAGAGGAGATATGTCAGCAGATATGATATCCTTGGAAAAGGCCAAGTACAATATAAAACAATGAAATACATGCTTGAAAGAAATTTCTTCTGAAATAAAGAGCATTGTTATCTGTCAGGTAAAAAGGCATATCAGTCCCCAGAAGATTTTTATACAGAAAAATTAACACCAGTTTATGGTTTGAGATAAAAGTTGAGATATTTAGTATGAATAGACTTATGTAATGTTTTTAAATTTAGCTTTTCATTTCCTGTTCCCCTTTCTTCCTACCTTTTCTGTATTTCTTTATTTTTCCTTGTCTCCTTCCTTTTTCCCCTCCCTCTTTCTCTTTCTTCCTCTGTGTATGCATAAATACGAGAGGTAACTGCAATGATATGTACCGAATGTTAATAGTGATTTATGAATGTCAAGATAATTGTATTCTTTGCTTTTTTTTCTTTTTAATATTAGGATATATTCTCTACAAAAAATATTTTAAAATTATAATACTAGGTATAATTTGGAAATCTGGAAGGCAATAGAAAAGATACTATATATAGGCAGTTTGGGGCATGAGGTAGATTTAGTGTTAGTTTCCAATATCACCTTTTATGTAGGTAGCCTATTTCTAACTCCATATATTGCTTCTCGTAATTATGGTAATAGCACCACAGTTTATAGCACTTCCTGCCTATTTGATGCTTCCAGACCCGTCACTGTCTTGAATTAATTTCTATCTGATAAAGGACAGTATTCTTTAAACTAGCCTCATTCACCCATTTGTCACAAACCCAGGGACAGCTTACATGGCATTAAACGAGATCTCCCAGAAAATCCTCACTTATTTCTGACCTCTTCCTATTTATATCAAGTTCATATATAGTTTTGAAACTTGGATTTTGGTCATAATACATTTATTCCCCATCTGGCCCTCACAACTGCCCTCTCTGCCTTCCTTTCAAGGGCTTTGTTTGAACTTTTTCTCTTCACCTTTTTCCTGCTTCACCAAACAAGCCCTGCTCATGTTGACCCCTCCAGAGCCCAGCTTCCTGTCCTAGCACACCCACTGGGACTCTAGCACTCTGAACACATCTTGAGATAAGAAAACTTCAATTAGAGGCCACACAGGAGAGTGGTGAAGTGCCTGGTGTTTGGAGGAATCTAGGCTTGGTGCTTATCCAAGTCTTGACTTTTGCCGGTATATGATCTAGGAGCCTTATGTAAATTTCCTGGTCTGTTTAATGGGTATCAGTGCGCCTTCCTCTTAAACTTGTTGTAAGGATAAAATGAGATCCCTTACCTAGAGTACTTACCATAATGTGAGCTTTAGGGGAAGTGTTCCCTGAGAGTGGCTTTCAGTTATTATGAAATAGTAAAAGCAAAGATTCTTCTAGGAAACATAACAGGGAAAATTCTGATATGAAAATTGCTCTTTCCCTACTAATGACTATAGAATATATTTTTACTTCTGTGTCTGTGAGAAGTGGTGTATGGAACTACCTGTTTGAATACCTACCGATACCTTAAATTGCATTTTCCTGACTCTGAAAGATATTTTAAATTGCCCCAGAGGTAATTGTGATTCCTCAGAAATCTCTGATTCTCTTTCCATGAGATACTTCCTTTTCATCCCCAAAATGTGGATGAAGAAGAAGCTTTCCCATCGCAGAGGAACACGAGTCAACTACAAATAGGAAGATGCTGTTTATGGTGCATATTTCTTTTGGGAGAATCATTGTCACATATCTGACTCAACACTTATTTCTAGAAGAACAAGTTGTTCAGGAAGGAAATCTATTTCCATATCTAAAATGAAAGTTTTATTTAAGAAGTGCAATTGGAATAAATCACGCAAGAGAAAGTAGTTAAAGTGCACAGCTGCCGGTTTCAAATTTAACACTATTTGTATATGACAAAGTAGCTGGGAAAGTTTCACTTTTAGTTCTAGACCCGCTGGGTAGCTTCAGGGCACGTGGAAGTGTTCTCGATTCGTAGCTGCTGTGAGGGTCTTTGCTCAGAAGCTCTGTGGCTCTCAAACAACTAACCATGAAACAAAAACCCAGGTGCTTCTCAGATTGGGATTTTCAGATTTGACCCTGAGAGTTGTCTAACACGCGCTAGAGTGTTTGTTGCTGCTACGTTGAACAGAAGTGAAATGTAAAGGGATGCTTAGCTGAGTGGATCTAGAACAACATGGAGGTTAAGGTGTCTGACAAAAGGCTGTGTATTCAGAGGAACTGTTAGCAGAGACCCACAGCCTAATGCCATAGAGAGTTGGATCATTTTATAGGGCATGTCTTCACTTTGAGAGTTTTCTATGTCTCACTTTCCCTCAGCCTTTTCACGTTCTGTCCCCTTTCCTCTCCTGCTATTTCCTCTTCTTTCTCCCCCCACCCCCCATTTTTTCCCTTGTATATATCTTCTCTTACAGTTTCTCTCCAAGGTTTCTGTAGTCTGCTGTTCCTTTCTTCCCCACTTCTTTCTCCCCATTTTTTCTATCTTTTCATCTTTGTTTCTTATTTTCTCTCTCTTGATCAGCAATCGAATGAGCAGTAGAAAATATGCCTTACTATGATTGCCTGGTGTTTGCCACATCTTCAGGAAGCCTCACCTTACTTTGCAGTTAGAAGTGATCTTTGGCTTCCCTGGAATTTCCTGTCGCTTGATCCATCTCTGATTTGTCCTTTCCTCCCTCCTGCTAGCTATCAGAATGCCTGTCTTCTGTCCTTGAATCACAGGATAAGCTCCTTGTATGAAAGGATGAGGTCTTTCCCACGATTGTCTCCTGCATAAAACTTAGCAGAATGGATTGCAATTGGTAGAAACATTTATTCAATAAATATTTCCAACTGTATATATAAAATGGTTAATATAGCAACTTAACATGTGATCAGAAGTTGCAAGTTTCTATCTGCTAAGAAAATTCTACAAATAGATCTCCGTATTCTGCTAATATTCTCAAAAATCTGCTAAAAGATTTTTAAGGATGAATTTTCAAGGAAACACTGTTTTAGAAAATACTATTTAGATATTATGAGTTTAGAATCAGAGTAATCACTGTGTTTGTCATTAGGTATAGTAGGCCCTAAATGAATGTACTGGGTGGGGATGGGAGAAGAGAATGACCATCGTCATGGAATCCAGGAGGACCTCTGGGCTCTGAGACACCCCATAAAGTAGATATGGTAAAATACAAATTATAGTATTTGGACAGGCCTTGATGATTTCCCTTCATTGTTTAATTTTATGTTTCTAAGAAGAGCTCCAGATATGTATCTCACTTCCTCTTCTTTCAAGGTCAAGGAAGAAGATACATGAACAGATAATTATGAGAAGTATTTTCATTTTTACTGTGATAAGCAAAGGTATAAAACTACTCTGGGTGTGTGGGATCTTATGTGATGTCACTCATAGTAAAGGTCAAAGCATTTAGGATGACCTGAGAGATGTTACATGATAACTGCTGTATATCCTTCCCCTGTGTCTGTTAGTCTTTGGTCTCATATTTTCTACTCTTTCTCTCCCTTTCTCTACTCCAACCATTGTTTCTTCAGTAGGCTGGGTGTAGATATGCTTCTGTTTTGGGGTTTCTTGTTCTTTGTAGGGAAGGCTTTTTTCCAGATGGCCCCATGTCACCATCCCTCCATACTTCCAATCTTTAGTTAGAAGTAATTTTCTCAGAGAGCCTTTTCCTCTTCACCTTCCCTAAAAACCTCAAACCTGCTACTTTACATCATTTATTTGTTCATACTTTATAAAACTTAATATATATACTCTAACACTACATATCACTTTGCTCAGGGCAGTTTCATGGTCCCATGCTTGATTTTATGCTCTGCTATCAAGGTCCTGAAATTTTTAATCATTTTTCTTTTCTAAGTGGGCTTCAAGCCCAGTGCCGAGCCCAAAATGAGGCTCTATTGTGGGGCCGCTTAACTGAGCCACCAAGGTGCCCTTGGAAATTTTTAATAACTTTTGAACAAGAGGCTCTACAGCTGCAGATTATGTAGCCATTTCTGATTTACTTATTTTTAATATTGCCTATCTTCCCTTCCTTTTTAAGGCTGAATGATATTATTTTCCTGAATGTATAGGCCACATTTTGTTTATGAATCATACATTTATGGACACTTGAATAGCTTCCTCCTTTTGGCTACTGGGAATATTGCTTCTATGAACATGGTGTGCAAATATCTGCTCAGGAGCCATCTCTCGATTCTTTGGATATATACTCAGAGGTTGAATCACTGTATCATATGTTTAACCTTTAATGTTTAATTTTTTGGAGAATCACCTTATTGTTTTCCATAGCAGCTGAATCATTTTACATTCCCATCAGCAGTGCACGAGGGTTCTAATTTCTTTACCTCATTGCCAACTTTAAAAAAATCATATCCATAATAATTATGGGTTTGTCATTTTTCTAATGATTAGTGATGTTGAGCATCTTTTCATGTGCTTATTGGCCATTTGTGTATCTTCTTTAGAGGCATGTCTATGCAAGTCTTTTTGCTTAGTTTTTAATTAGGTTGTTTAGGTCTTTTTCTTGTTGAGTTCTAGGAATTCTTTTTCTGGATATTAATCCTTTATCAGATAATATGATTTGAAAATATTTCCTCCTATTTTGTGGGTTGACTTTTTACTCTGTTGCTAGTGTCTTTTGAAGTTTGATGTAGTCCAATTGATTTTTTGCTTTTGTTGTTTGTGCCTTTGGTGTCTCATCCAGGAATTCATAGTCAAATCCAGTGTCATGAAAATATTCCTTTATGTTTTCTTCTATGAGTTTAATAGTTTTACATTTTGGTCCTTTGATCCATTTTTAAAGTTCTTATTTAAATTGCAGTTAGTTAACATATAGTGTAGTATTAATTTCAGGTGTACAATTTAGTGATTGAGCACTTACACATAACACCCGCAGTTTAGTGATTCAGCACTTACTTATTTCTCCCCATTTTTTCCTATCCTTTCATTACCTCTTATACCTATTTATCTTTATTTCCTATTTTCTCTTTTTCTTTATCAGAAATTGAATGAGCAGTAGAAAATATGACTTATCAGGTGCTCATCACAACAAGTGTACTCTTTAATCCCCATCACCTATTTAACACCTCCCCTCTGTTAACCATCAGTTCTCTATAGTTACGAGTCTGTTTTTGGCTTGTCTTTCTCTGACTTATTTCGCTTAGCATAATATACTCTAGCTCCCTCCACGTCACTGAAAATGGCAAGATTTCATTCTTTTTGATGGTTTAGTAATATTCCATTGTGTGTGTGTGTGCGTGTGTGTGTGTGTGTATACACACACACACCACATCTTATTTACCCATTCATCAATTGATGGACATTTGGGCTCTTTGCATAATTTGGCTATTGTTGATAATGGGCTAATAAACATTGGTTGCATGTATCCCTTCAAATTAGTATTTTTGTAGTTCTTTGGATAAATACCTAATAATATAATTACTAGGATAAGAGCGTAGTTTTATTTTTAACTCTTTGAGCAACCTCCATTTCCAGAGTAGCGGCACCAGTTTGCATTTCCACCAACAGGATGAGGGTTCCCCTTTTTCACATCCTCACCAACACTTAATTTTTTTTAAGTTTATTTATGAGAGAGAGAGTGTGAGCATGAGTGCGTGTGCAAGAGCAAGCAGGGGAGGGGTATAGAGAGATGGAGAGAGAGAATCCCAAGCAGGCTCCGTGCTGTCAGCAGGACTCAGACACACAAACCTTGAGATCATGACCTGAGCCAGAATCAAGAGCTGGCTGCTTAACCACCTGAGCCACCCATGCACCCCACCTGTTTGTTGGTTGTTAATTTTAGCCATTCTGACTGGTGTGAGGGGATGTCTCATTTTAGTTTTGATTTCTATTTCCCTGAGGTTGAATGACACAGAGAATCTCTTCATGAGTCTTTTGGCCACTTATATGTGTTCTTTGGAAAAATGTCTATGCATGTTTTCTGCCCATTTTTTACTGGATTATTTTTCTTGGGTGTTGAGTTTTATAAGTTCTTGATATAATTTAGATACTAAACCTTTATCAGATATGTCATTTGCAAATATCTTCTCCCATTCCATAAGTCGCCTTTTAGTTTTGTTGATGGCTTCCTTTGCTGTGAAGAAACATTTTATTTTGATTAAGTCCAAATGGTTTATTTTTGCTTTTGTTTTCCTTGCCTCAGGAGACCAATCTAGTAAGAAGTTGATCTGGCTGATGTCAAAGAGTTACTACCTGTTTTCTCGTCTAGGATTTTAATGGTTTACACTGTCTCACATTAAGGTCTGGATAGGAACATGCAGAAGAATGAAAGGGACCACTTTCTTATACTCAAAAATAAATCAAAAATGGATTAAATACCTTTAATCCATTTTGAGTTAATTTTTGTATATGATATAAGGTAAGGGTCCAACTTCATTCTTTTGCATGTGGGTATCCAATTTTCCTAGCACCATAAAAAGGACTCTCCATTTCCCATTGAATGGTCTTGGTACTATATATATGAGGATTTATTTATGGGATCTTTATTCCCTCAGTCTATATGTTTGTTTGATGCCAGTTCTGAACTCTTGCTTAGCAGATAACTTTGTGGTAAGTTTTGGTTGTTTGAGGTACCTTGAAATTCCAGGGTACATGAGACCTTGAAGTAAATTTAATTACCTTATGGTTCCAAATTTACTTAGAGATTTTTGTGGACAATAGCTAAACTGCCCATCTCAGTGGGTCAGGAAGATCCAAGGGGTACTGCTAAGTACTGTGGGGTGGGGGGTGGGGCGGCAGCAGCTTCACAAAGGCAGGAATCCTGGAACTGGGGAAGAGCACTGCTTAACTGTTACTAACTATAAATACTAAGAAATCCTGGGTAGGAGGATATTCCATACCCTCTCCTCATTCTTCTCTTTTTATAGACATGAGGCAATTCATAGCCACAATCATTTCTGATTGCTCTCCCTTTCCTAGCTTCTGTAATGGAAGGAGGAATTTATTTAGGTATGGGGGTTTATCTAGCTTTATCATAGATTATATTATGGTTTTAAGTTTTTCTTAACTATTTTATGATGTGGGTTGGTTTCTTGGAATTGTTGTATTTTTGTTTAATTCCCCCGACCACTAGAGAATGACAATTCGGGAATACAAAATATTTCACAGGTTGCCACACATTGGATATCTTGCCCATAGCAGATATTGTTAATCAGATAAATCACTTCTCCCAGCTGAGACCTAGTATTACTTGAAATATCCTCCTTAGAATAATGCTAAGCACCAGCTCCCTTTGAATTGAAATTGGCTACAGAGAGAAAACTTATTGTTGCTCAGATATAAAGTTAATCATTAATCTTTTGTTCCTGTATATGTGTATGTAAATTATATCTGGAAAGATACAAAAGAACCTATTAATATAAATTCCTCCAGGGAAAGGAACTGAGAATAGAGATAGGAACAGGAAAGCGATGTTTCACTATATAGTGTTTTATACCTGAATTTTGAACCGTGGTGATTGTTTTAATTATTCAGAATTAAATACAATAATATTGAAAAGTGTTGAAAACTATTTCTTTCTAATTCTGATACATTTTATGCCCTTCCTGTACAATGTTGAAGAGTAGTGGTCAAAGTGGACATTTTTGTCTTACGTGGTGCTGAAAATGTTCTCTAAAAGTTTTACACAGTATTTTTACATAGGATTATAATTTGGAAAAAAAATTCTATCATCTCTAATGGTATCCATTTGGAAATTTTCAAAATGCTTAATTATTGCTAAGTGTAAACTGATAATTGGGTCAAGTACCAACAGGCATTACCTCCATTTTCTTGGGGGGGAATATATTAATAGCCCCAATTTGTTCATTTAATTACTTTTACATAAAGAGGAGGGAAGATAATTTGGTATTGAAAAAATTAAACAGCTAAGAGAACAAGTCAATGATGACTTTAGATGAAATTTTGATGCCCCTTATCCAGCTCATTTCATTGCCTCTTCAAAGTGGGTACTACCATCCTAACTTCTCAGTTATGGCTTCTCTATCTCTGGTAAATGGATGTGTAAGGTCACATTCTTTCTGAAGGCCTAGCTGGGAAGAAACAAATATGGCTGAAGACTGTGGCCTCTGCCATATTTTACCAAATACCTTATATAACAGAGCATTGCATTAACGCACAAAGTGTTTTTTCAATGCTGAATAAAGTAGTACTTTGTTTCTCATTGGCTATTACTGTTTGTGGGTATCTTCCCCAAGATTTTTGTGGAGGAGATCTCAGGGTTTGGGTATAATACTCATTCCAGATTCTTAACAGTTAACTCTAATTGCATCAAGAAAATAAATCATAGGAAATAATTTTTTTGGAAAAAATACTTCTTTTGGTGTTTTTACTTATTAAACTAAATGTTAGAGAATTACAAAACAAACAAAGAAAAAAAACAACAACAACCAAACACTGAGGAATACTTTTGGGAAACAGTTCTTAGAAACTATCATAATATTTCTTTTTGGGTTCCTGAGAGCTTGCAGGCCACTAGAGATAGAGAAATGCAGAGAAATATTTGTGGAGCCAGCTGGCAGGAAATATCGGTGTCTGTGAACCAAGAGAGAATTCACATTCTTCTAGTCAGCCCTGGGCTGTAAGAGTAAATGGAAAGAGAAAATGTAATGTTTTATAAATTTATGAAATGAATACAAAAGGGAAAAAAAGATATTAGGAAAACCTGGGAAACAACATATTGTCGTAGTTGTTACATGACCCAGTTGTGAATGTCTCTCTGCAAGAGATGAGAGAGATGATATGAGAGGGAGCTCCCATCACTGGGTCCCAGACACGTATGGAAGACTTAGTATTACAATTCACCTCTTGATCATGACTTTCTGCCTATTGAGTTTTTTAATAAGAGTTTTCTTTTTAATTTTTTTAATGTTTATTTTTGAGAGACAGCAAGCAAGCAGGGGAGGAGCAGAGGGAGAAAGAGACACAGAAACAGAAATAGGCTCCGGGCTCTGAGCTGTCAGCACAGAGCCTGATGCAGGGCTTGAACTCATGAACTGTACCGTGAGCTCATGACCTCAGCTGAAGTCAGATGCTCAACTGTCTGAGCCACCCATGTGCCCCTAATTGAGTTTTTTTTGAAGATTTTATCTTTTTAATATTTATTTATTTTTGAGAGAGAGAACGAGCATGCATGCAAGTGGGTGAGGGGCAGAGAGAGAGGGAGACACAGAATCCGAAGCAGGCTCGAACTCATGAACTGTGAGATCATGCATGACCTGAGCTGAAGTTGGACACTTAACCAACCGAGCCACCCCCCCTTTTAAATTAAACTTATTTTAAAATAATTTTAGATTCATATACAGTTATAGGATAATATCAGTGGATCATTTGTACCCTTTACCTAGTTTCCAGCATGAAAACATCTTGTAAAAGTAGTCCAGTATATTGCAACCAGGATGTTGAAATTGATATAGTCAGTATTCAGAACATTTCCATCATCACAGGTATCCGTCATATTGCCCTTTTATGGCCACCTTTGTCCCTTCTCACTCCCACCCCATTTTTAACTCATGGCAATCACTAAACTGTTCCCCATTTCTGTAATTTTGTGACTTCAAGTTGATATTCATATATGTATATCTCCATCCAATTCGTACATGTATATCTCTTCATAAAATATGTAATGTTTTGGAATTTTTTTTTTCACTTAGCATAATTTTTTGGTGATTCCTCCAGGCAATTACATGTTTAAATAGTTCATTTTTATTGCTGGTTAAGTATTTTGTGGATGGATATACTACCTTTAGTTTAACCATTCAACTGTTGTAGGACATCTGGGGCATTTCTAATCTTGGGCTATTAAAAATAAAGCTACTATAAACATTCAGGTACTGGTTTTTGTGTGACCACAAGTTTTCATATTTGTAAGATAAATGCCAAGGAGGGAGCTTGCTGGGCTGCGTGGTTGTTGCATGTCTAATTTTATAAGTAACTGCCAAACTGTTTTCGAGAGTGGCTGTACTGTGTTTTATTACAACCCTATCCTTGCCTGCATTTGGTGTTGTCACTATTTTTTTTTTTTTAACTTTAGCTGTTCTGAGAGGTGTATATAGTGATATCTCAATTTGGTTTTCATTTTCGTTTCTTTAATGATTAGTGATGTTGAACACCTTTTCATGTGCTTATTATCTTTCTCAGTATAATGTGTCTTCATATCCTTTGCCCTAATTGTGTCATTGTATTTTTGGTTTGGTTTTGTATTTACTGAACAGTTTTGAGAGTTCTTTATATATTCTAGATACACATCCTTTGTTGATTATATGGGTTGCAAATATTTCCCCCCACCCTTTAGTTTACCTTTTCATTGTACTAATAGGGTCTTTTATAGATTAAAAGTTTTTAATTATGATGAAGTGCAACTTTACTTTTACGGGTCGTGCTTTTGGTTTCAAGTAAAAGAATTTTTGTATCATCTTAGATCCCAGAGTTTCTCCTTTTCTTCCTAACAGTCTTAAATTTTTTTTTTAAATGTTTACTTTTGAGAGAGAGGGAGGGGAGAACAAGCAGGGGAGCAGCAGAGACAGGGAGACAGAGTCTGCAGCAGGCTCCAGGTTCCAAGGTATCAGCATACAGCCCGACATGCGGCTCGAACTCACGAACCTTACTGTGAGATCACGAGCTGAGCCAAATTTGGACACCTAATTGACTGAGCCACCCAGGTGCCCCTTTCCTAAGTCTTAGAGTTTTAGGTTTCAATATAAATCTATACTTCATTTTGAGTTAACTTTTATAAGGTATGAGATTTAACGTGACCTGTTTTGCCTATGTTTGTCCACTCAGTCCAGCACCATCTGTTAAAAAGTCCACCTTTTCTCCTTCAAATTGCTTTTGTGCTTTTTTCAAAAACAGGCCTCTTTGTGTAGGAATATTTCTGGGTTCTCTGTTCTTTGCTACTGATCTGTGTGTCTGTGCCTCTGAGAATACCACATGATGTTACTCCTATAGTTCTAAAATAAGTCTTGAAATTGTGTAGACTGGCCCCCTTCACTTTATTGTTGTTTTCAAAATTATTTTAACCATTCTAGTTTCTGAGCCTTACCATGTAAGTTTTAGGATAATTTCGTGTGTGTGTAGAAAACAAAATTTGTTGGTAATTTGATAGAGTTGTACCAAATCTGTATATCAGTTTGAGGGAGAATTGACATCTTTAATATGCGAAGTCTTCCAACCCATGAATACAGCATGGATCTCTCTCTATGTAAACATTTGATGATGTTTTCATCAGTGTTTTGTAGTTTTCAGCACACAAGTCCTGAAAGTGTTTTGTTAGACTTGCATCTAAGTATTTCATATTTTTTTGGGATTTTAAATGGCATTATAATTTTTAAATTTCAATGTCCACATGTTCAGTGTTAGTATTTCTGTATATTGTTGATTTTGTATAGGTATCTGTATCCTGGGATCTTAGTGAAATCCCTTATTATTTATAGAAGTTTTTTGTAGATCCCTGGGGATTTTGTATGTAGATAGTCATGTCATCTGCTAATTAAAAAGTTCTTCCTTTCCAACTTGTGTGCCTTTCATTTCCTTTTCTTGTTCTATTGCACTGGCTAGAAATTTAAGCACTAAATTGAACAAGTATGGTGAGAGTAGGTATCCTTGCCTTTTTCCCAGTCTTAGGGGGTAAGCATTCCGTCTGTCAACATTAGATATAATGTTAGTTTTAGTTTTGTTTTTTTTAAGATGGTCTTTATGAAGTTGAGGATATTATCTCAATTTCTTACTTTTCTGAGAGATTTTATCAGGAGCAGGTATTATCAGATGCCTTTTCTGCATTGATTGATACTATCATGTGACATTTTTTCCTCTTTAGTCTATTAGTGGGGATTAAATTGATTGAGATTTGAATAATTGAACCAACTTTGCATCCTTGGAAGAACACTGCTTGGTCCTTCTGTATATTGATGAATCGGATTTGCTAATACTTTCTTAAGGATTTTTTTTTTATGTATATTCATGAGTTGTGAGTCTAAGTTTTCTCTTGAACTGTCCTTGTGTGTTTTGATATCAAAGTAATACTAACTTCATAAAATGAATTGGGAAGTATTCTCTCCTTTTGATTATGGAACAAAGTGTCTAGAACTGGTATTATTCTTTAAACATTTGATAGAAGTTTTCAATAAAACCAGTTGATCCTGGAGATTTCTTTTTTGGGAGATTTTTTTTTAAAGTTTATTTATTTATTTTGAGAGAGAGAGAGAGGGAGTGGGCAGGGGAGGGGCATAGAGAACCCCAAGCAGGCTCCACACTGATAGCATGGAGCCTGATGTGGGGTTGATCCCACGAACTGTGATATCATGACCTGAGCTGAAATCATGCATTGGACACTTAATCGACTGAGTCACCCAGGTGCCCCTCATTTTTGGGAGATGTCTAATGACAAATCTGATTTCCTGAATGGTCATAGAGCTATTAAAATAATCTGTTTAATATAAGGTAAGTTGTGGTAGCTTATGTTTTTCAAGGAATTGGTCTATTTTTCTGTCAAATTAACACGTGTAGAGGTGGTGTTGAGGTGCTTCATTGCAGCCTTGCAAGAGTGATGTCTAAGCTCAGCTTTTGCTGCCGAAAGTAGGAGTAGGGCTACAGGTTTTTCTGTGGTGTGTGGCCGCCAAAGTAGAGCAGTTGTTGGTTAAAAGGTTTTCATCTTGTTCTGCTGTTCCTTTCTTGATCCTTAACTAAAGAGAGTAGGTTTTTGTTGGGGTCTACAGGTTGCCTGGCTTCTTTAGCTCCAAGTGTAGGCTACATGAAGCAAAACAAATAATAAAAACAAAACTTCCCCCAAACCAAAAACCAAGCCAAGCAAGCAAAAAAAAAAAAAAAAAAATGAGAAAAAACCACCTTGCTGTTCTTTGTGTCCTGAGGTCCCTAGGCAGTCTACATTCTCATTTCCATTTTTAGAGTGTTTGTCTTGTTTTATATATAATGTTCAGGGATTTTAGTTGTTTTTAGTGAGAGGAATAGGGAAAAGTGTATTATTCCATATTGCTACCAGCAGAGGTCCATGATAAGGTGTTTTGTTTTTTAAATTTTTAAGTGTTTGTTTATATTTTAAGTGGAGGAGGGGCAGGGAGAGAGGGAGACACAGACTCTGAAGCAGGCTCCAGGCTCCAAGCTGTCAGCACAGAGACCATCGCTGGGCTTGAATTCACGAGCCGTGAGATCATGACCTGAGCTGAAGTTGGATGCTCAACTGACTGAGCCGCCCAGGTGCACCAGTCTGTAATATGTTTTTATTTCTGTTTTTTTATTTTGGGTAGAGCACAAATGGGCGGGGGGGGAGATAGCGAGGGAGAATCTTAAGCAGGCTTCATGCTCATTGCAGAGCCTGATATGGGGCTTGGTCCCACTACCCTGGAATCATGACCTGAACCAAAACCAAGAGTTGGACAATCAACTGATTGAACCAACCAGGTGTCCCTCCATGATATATTTTTAAAGTATATACAGTAATATTAGTAGTATGTATGATATTTGTCCATTTTTGTGTAAAAATAACTAAAAAATAGAATAACCATATTATACAAGGGATGTATATTGTGTACAAAGATGTAAATATATATAATGTAAATGAAACGTAAACATCTCTGAAATATACTATGTAAATGAAACAAAATTGCTCTTTTGAAGTGCAGATGAGATAAAGTTGGTGCTTTTATTTTCTATTTTTAAACTTCTGTATTTTTTTCCTTATAAGCTACCTTTTTTATTCTTTCATTTTTTTTCAAATTAATTAAATCTTAGTTGGACAATTTTATATTGAAGACTTCATACCTTGGTTACAAAAATCTTAGTTTGTAGCCATGTTGTTCTGACTGCCTTCTCCCTCTGTAGAAAAATGCTTTCAATCTGTCTTACGTAGTCCTTAATACAAACTTGTTCTCATGGATTGAAGGGCTTCATTTTTGTCTGCTCTTTTATGCTCTTCAATTTCATCTATTTTCTCAGCAACTTGAATGATGTCTGTAATTATCAGAACAACTTTAATATCTTTCTTAGATACAAGGTTTTACTAATGTGCATAATTGTGCATCTGTGGACAAAACATACAGTTTGTTCATATATTCCTTCTGCTTGAAAATTGATGTCATTCTTAAAGTCTTCTCTTCAACATTATTGGGTAATGAGCTCATAGCTGACAACTCACTGGATTTGATCTTGATAGTCAGCTGTGATATTAGACATCCACCCAGCTTCCTTCTGGATATTAGTTTGTTAATTGGCTAGGAAATACTCTAGGTTGTTTTATATCTAATACAACCTGAGTTTGTTCATTGGTCTCAGTGGCAGTATTTCCTATGACTTAAACATTCCATAGATCCGTGGAGCTCACTAATTAAGAGCTTTTTAAAAAAAAAATTTTTTTTAACGGTTATTTTTGAGAGACAGAGATAAAGCACGAGCGGGGGAGGAGCAGAGAGAAAGGGAGACACAGAATTTGAAGTAGGCTCCAGACTCTGAGCTGTCAGCACAGAGCCCGATGCAGGGCTTGAAACCCAGGAGCCGTGAGATCATGACCTGAGCCGAAGTTGAACAGTTAAACAACTGAGCCACCCAGGTGCCTTTACTTTTGTTTTCAAACCTATTTCAGTTAGTTTGTTTGGACCATCATGAATGTAGAAATTACTGGGTATGTATTTGCAATAAATTTTTAAAAATTATTATTAGATACAGGAGACTTAAAAAGGACACTGCTTAACAGTTCCTAATGGGAGATCAGTGGTTTTGTTGCAACCAGCATTTAAAAATACCTAAGTAAGACCATAATCCCACTTTCATGGTGATGTCTAAGGAAATATAAGTAGATCTGAGAAAGGATCCATTGACACATACTTGATAACCAGGTCAGAATCTTAGCCATCACCTGTAGTATTTCCTGAAGTCCAGGTTATTTATTCTTTGATGTGAGCTTGAGGAGATATCCTAGAACAGAGAATGCTGTCAGAGCATCCTCTACAGGCTTGAGAAGTGCCTAAGCGAATGTAAATGGAATAATACCAGACCCTGCCAACACCACCACCACACACACACACGCACACACATGCACACACACACACACCATTTTGGAATCAGACCAGTCTAGTTTATGCCTTCCATGGAGAGGGTGGTGTAATTTTCCTTAGGAGGAAGTCTACTAGCGGTTTGGGTAACTTGGACTTGGCCTTGCCAGTCACTACTGTTTATTCTTCTGACAAGATCCTCAATAGACGAAGAGACCAGTCGCCTCTGTTCATTTATTTTCTTGCTGTGGCAAAATAGTATCATTAAAAAAAGAGCTTACCTTTCTCCTTTCAGCCTCTGCTTATCCTTGGGGGCTTTTCTTACTTCCACAGTCTCTTCCATGAGCTTCTATCTGTAACTGCCTGGTTCTTCCCTGGTAATTAAACCACTTGACATGAGGAGCTGATGAATAGGTAGAGAGTCACTTGTAGAGAGTCAAACACCAACGAGAAGACCCATAAGCTGTGGACCTACTCCACTTGCACATCTCTTTCAGTATAATGTTTCATACAAACAATGTTTCTATGTTTTTATTCATAAAATAAAGATACTTCCATTTTCAAAAAATAACTTGGAAAGGAAGAATCCTATTTTTTAAAGATATTTTTTTTTTGAGAGAGAGAGAGGGCATGTGCGATTGGGGAGGAGGAGAGAGAGAGGACAACAGACCATCTCCAGTAGGCTCCACGCTGTCAGCCCAGAGCCTGAAGTGTGGGGCTCAATCTCGAGAACCGTGAGATCATGACCTGAGCCAAAATCAAGAGCCAGGTACTTAATTGACTGAGTCACCCAGGTGCCCTGAAGAATCTGTCTTTTAAAGAAATATTTATTGGTATGAGTTTGTAAATAACCAAGTTTGTTCTATACCTATAAAATTGATACCTGTTTTCTTTAAACTACTGGTATATGCCATGTGATATATGTGATTTTTTTCATATTACATCAAGCTTGAATTCTCAATTTGATTTATTACTGTCCATTTCCAGTAGTTTGTTTAGATTTTCATATTTATAGCTAGCTGTGTTCAGTTCATACCTTGTTTTGTGAAAACTATCAATTTTCAGGATTTTGGTGTTCATTACCTTATAGAGTTATCTTGGATAACTTTCCTCTCTATCCATGCCTTGGAATACCTGATAATATGAAATCTTTAAAGAATAATTTGGAAACCCCTCTCAGACTGTGACCTTCATTGCTGTGGGTAGTCTTTAACAATTTTGTTTCCTCTTTTGCTCTGTTTAGGCTCTCTACTTCTTACCGTGTTAATTTTAGTGTTAGCTTTTCTGTTATTTTAGTACCTGATCTATTTTGTAGAAAATGTCTTTCAGTGACATTTTTTATTTTATTACAAAATCGTGGTAGTGATTCACTACAACTTAATCATCTTAACCATTATGATACTTCTTTTCTAATGTTGACATCTTATTAGTTTTTCTATTTTTAGGACTTCTTAAACAACTGTATTTAGAATTTACTCATTAACTCACTTAGTTCTGTACTTTTTCTGCATTTCCATGTATTTTATTCCCTCACATTTTCTTGGGGTTGCTTTTTCTCCTCTTCTGAACTCTTAGCTAATTTGCATTTCAGAAAATGAGGTTTTAGTGAACATCATTGTGGAAAAATAATTTCATATTTTCGAAAAATGCTCATTCCTTCTGGGAACCTTGGATTCAATTAAGAGAAGATTGAGTAAATAAGATGTGGTCAGACCTGCTGTGCTCGGTTCCTCTCTGCCTTGTAATGTAGGAGTTTCTAGTTTATGCCCTGACTGGGCATAACATGGTTATAGTATGACCACACATGTGTCATACATGGTTATTAGATAGAACTTACGGATAGGACAGTGAGATGTTGTGAGTGACATAGTCAGAAACTATACCGGAACTAGATAATAGTTCCAGGTAGCAGAGCTTTGTAAAAGTGTTTCAAGGTAGCATGGTCAAGGGTTCTTGTGTTCTGGCAGGACTGTATTCTGGAAAGGTAGAATACCTGAAGAGCCATCACCATAGTACTTCTCCCATGAGGAAACTGGAATGATCAAAGAAACATGGCTCTTTAGCTTTCCCATCCTGACACATTTTGATATCCTTTGTTGCAGTGTATCTTTGAACTAATTACAAGTCATGGATTTATGCAACAGAGTGATCATTTTCACCAAGCTTCAAGCCCAGTCGTCTGGGAGATTATTTCAAATGAGTTCTTCAGTGAACAGTTTTAATTTTCAAGAATGCAAAATCATGACTCTCAGGCAGATATAAAATGAGCCCATGTCATAGATTTTAACTCCTTAATTAATGAGGGGATCAGTAAATGTGACTGGTTCAAAGAGTATTTAAGAAGCAAGAGTGTTAACAGGCAATTTAACAAAGAAATGTTACGACACCATTGCTAAGTTAGTATAAACTGATGTCTAACAGACTGTAAATTTGTGGGGGTAATCTGTTTGATAGAAATTATTTGCATTACTGAAAATATGTTAATTAGTCTTAAACAATGAGATGAACTAAGTATATTCTCCTAAATAATCCTTGAATCTTTGCCCCTATATGATATTAGAAGGATGTGAGGCCCACCTTATTTTCAAGTTTTAGATGGTTTTTCTGATAACGAAAAGCCTCTAAAACATTTTACACCATGGGAAAGCCTTCGATGATTGATCTTACCATTCTAAGCAAGGAAGATCCTGAGGAGAAATAGATGAATCAATTTTTACTGGAGCAAAAGAAGAGTTTTGATGCAACCATGGCCTGAGGACTTACAGATATGCTAAGGTGGACCAGACCAGAGGACCTTGTGTGTGTGGGGGGGAGGGGTGTGTGTGTGTGTGGGGGGGGTGTGGGTGTGTATGTTTTACTAAGTGTTAGAGTAGTTCTCTTAACTTTTGTTCATGCCAAGTATCCCCTTGGTGAGGAGGTTTGTAAAAACACAGATTCTGGCCCCCATCCCCAGCTGTTGTTCTCGATGTGTGTGGTGCTCCTGGCCAGAATCAGCCTCACCTGGGAACTTCGAGAAAGGCAATTTCTCAGACCCTACCTTCCATAGAAACTTTGGGGTTGGGGCCCCATATGTTTGCCAGCCCTCAGTATGATTCTGATGCATGCTCAAGCAGCTGAGAGCTGCTCCAATAGAGTAAGTCACGGGATTGTGAACACTTCATATTAAGAACTGTCAGGGATCACTGAGAAGTGTGGTAATTCCAGGCAGTGTTCTAAGCATGTTATAGTTTCTGCATCGGTTAACTTCTCATAACAAAACTATTGAGAAGATACTATCATAGTTTATGTTGATCGATGAAGGAAGTGGGTCAGAGAGAGGTGAAGTCATCAGCACAGTATTGCATATAGAGAAATGGGGAAGCCAGGATCTGCCCCCAAAGTCTATTTTTCCCCCATTTCAGATTTGCTTTAATGCATACTACATTTAAATATTTTATAATTTATGTATCTTTTTAAAAAATGTTTATTTTGTGAGAGTGCTCACACTAGCAGGGGGAGGGGCAGATAGAGGGAGAGGGAGAATCCAAAGTAGGCTCCACCCTGTCAGTGTAGAGCCCACAGGGGGCGGGGGTGGTGGGCTCTATCCCACAAACTGTGAGATCATGACCTGAGCCGAAACCAAGAGTCAGGCACTTAACTGACCATTCCACCCAGGTGCCACTATAATTTTTGTATCTGTCTTAATGCCATTCTTTCTAACACCATCTGTGACATATTATTTGGTGACTGTACCACCCACACACGGGACCTCAATAGCACATTGGACTCCAGTTCTCTAACCTCATCTTCCTGATATTCTTTTAGCTTTTATCAGTCACTCATGCCCATGGTGATCCTGTAGAATTTAGTATTACCAGTAACTGCACCCTCTTTGCTATCTCAGCTCTAAATTTACTGTAATCTGGTGGCTACCTTCCACTTTTCCAGCTCACTCCTATAGTGACCTCCCAAAATTTGACCACAGAACAGTCTACAGTCTTATTTTATTGACTTTTCATGGTTACAACCATTGAGTCCTCAAGTCCTTCCTTACTCAGCTGAGAGCCCAGGATCCAGCATACTAATTACCTTTTCTCCTATACCTCAGTCCCCTTCTCTTTCTTCCCTCCATTGTATTCATCTGGTTAAACCCAACCTTGGTTCAATATAACCTGTAACTCATATGTACACGTAGGCTGCTGAAGCTGGTGGGGGAAATGACCATGCTGACTGGTCATGTTAATACCATGATCTCTAACCTCAGTGCTATCCAGCAGTCATGCCCCATTTCCTTGGTCCAGTGCTCACCAAATTTATCTGCACATTGATATCAACTGTGAAGCTTCAACAAAAATACTCATGCCTGTGTCCCACTCCCAACAATTGCGATTTAATTGGTCTGGGATATAGCCTGGGCTAAATTTTTGAAAGATACCTGTGATCTTGTCCATTTATTCTCCAGCTGTCCTAGATGACGTGTTCGATTTCTTCCTTCACATCTCAGACTCCTCCTTAATTATCCTCCCTCTCAGCTTGCTTCATTTCTCACTGAGAAAATAGAAACCAACAGAAGAGAATTTCTATATACTCTGGTTGTGTGTCTAAAAACCTATAGTTATCTGGGCCCATTTATTCTGTTATCCCCAGCTGGTATCATGGATGGGTTGCTGCTCATGTGTCTTACAAATTAGCTTCCATCAACTTTTCCCTGCTTGAAAGCATCACTTCAGCAAAATACTGGTTCTCTTTTCCTACTTGAAATTAAGGACAAAGACTTCATTGTTTCTGTTTACTATGCTCCTCCAATGCTAAAAACAGACCTTTGCAGTAGTCAACATTCAAGAAATACTGAGTGGAAACAACTTTATCACTATTTGTTGGGCTGGTTATTTATTGTTTGGTCCTAAATCCATCTGTGACTTTTTTTTTTTTTTTCCTTATCTAAGCACAACAAAGCTGGCTTTTAGAGGCTGTTTTTCCTGAGATTACTGGCTCACTGGCTTCCTGCTGGGCTCCGTGTAATGTTAAGTGGGAATGTGGGGGCATGTCTTTCCAGCTGCCCTCTGCAGTAGCCATGTCTCTTCCTGATCCCCGCTTCTTCCACACATTCCTCCTCCTCCAATGCTACCCCTCTTCCTGGGATCTGGTAATGGGATTTTTTCTTTCTCTGCTTCAGTTTTAGGAGTGGCCACGAATCTGCACTGTTGATCCTCCCAATGTGTCAACATCCTGGTTGGCTCCTTTATTGTTACTCCTGCCTCTAGCACTGGTGCCTTCCTTAAGGTTCCTTTGTATGACCCTTGGGAGAGAATTAAATCTCTTATCAGGACCTCCATTGCTTTAGTCAGTTAGGCTTTTGTTTTAAAAATGTCAGTGCCAACCTGGATAAATTTTGAGGGATTATGCTGAGCGAAAAGAGCCAATCTTCAAAGGTTACATACTGTATAATTCCATTTATATAATATTCTTAAAATGACAAAATTATAAAAATGGAGAACAGGTTTGTGATTGCCAGTAGTTAGGGATGATTGTGTGATGGGGGGGGGGGGGGCGGAGTGAGATGGAGTTGGTGTGGCCGTAAAAGAGCAATAAAAGGGATCCTTGTGGTGATGGAAGTGTTCTGGATCTTGTGGATCTCAATGGCAATATCCTAATGAGAGTGTACTAAAATTTTGCAAGATGCTACCACTGGGGAAAACTGGATAAAAAAGTGCATGAGATCTCTCTGCATTATTTCTGAAAACTGTATGTGAATCCACAGTCATCTTAAAAGTTTAATTAAAAATACATGCGCACATGGAAAAGGTTAGTTTTTTAAAATTCTATTTGCTTTACCTGCGATATATATGAAAAGCCTTCCTTTTGAGATCGTGAAGACGTCCATGTTGGAACCATCACTGTTCACCTGTGATGGGGGTTCCTAACGGGCCCTCCCAGGCACAAGCAATGTATGAAGCTCCAAAGCCCTCACCTGTGTAATGCTAAATCCAGGATGACAAAGGCATTATTATCTTCCGGGTAACTTCTAAGTGCCATCTACTACACAAAGGATTTCACATATTAATGTATGTGATTTATTTAGCACTCGAAAAGCTTCCTTAAGGAAAATGCAGTTGTTACTCCCATTGTTTTATTGTGGCGAAATACACATAACAAAATTTACTACTTTTAACCGTTTTTAAGTGCACAGTTCAGTGGCACTAATTACACTCATGTTGACGTACAGCCATCAGTACTATCTACCTCGAGAAGTTTTTCATCTTTCCCAAGCTGAAACTCCCCCTCCCTCCCAGCCCTTGGCAACCATAATTCTACCTCTGTCTCTAAGAATTTTACTACTCGAGTTATCTCATACAAGTGGAATAATACAATATTAGTCCTTTGGGGTCTGGCTTGTTTCACTTGGTATAATGTCGAATAAGAAAGAACTGAAAATTAAAGCAAGTAGGCATTTATTTGGGCAATTAGAATTGCAACTTGGGAGACACAGATTCAGGTAGAAACCTGAATTGTGTTCTGAGGAAGACAAATAGAGGGCAGAGTTATATAGGCAAGTCACTATGGGTGTAGTTCTCATGAACAGGGATTGATTGAAGCTAGGTTAATTATGATTGGTTGAGGTAATACACAAATAAAGGATTGAAACTTGTTTAGATGCACTGACCTCTTTCAAAGTGAAAAATGCCATTTGCAGCAACGTGGATGGAACTGGAAGGTGTTATGCTGAGTGAAGTAAGTCAGAGAAGGACAGATAGATGTTTTCGCTCATGTGGATCTTGAGAATCTTAACAGAAGCTCATGGGGGAAGGGAAGGGGAAAAATAGTTACAAACAGGGAGGGAGGTAAACCACAAGAGACTCTTAAATACAGAGAAAAAACTGAGAGTGGATGGGGGGAGGGTGGAAGAGAGGGGAAAGTGGATGATGGGCATTGAGAAGGGCACTTGTTGGGATGAGCACTGGGGGTTGTCTGTAAGCCAATTTGCCAGTAAATTATGTTAAAAAAATGTGGAAGATTCGGGTGTCATGAGGAGGAGGAAGTGAAGTCTCAGGCTGAGGGCTTGCAGCTGGCTGAAAGGTTTTAAAAAAAATTCATGGTTTCTCATGTGTACATTCCTCTACCCTATGGCCTCCTAACCCTATTCTAAAAAGAGACTCTCTTAGCTAGGCTTGCTTGCTCCATTTTGAAACATCTTTTTACAGTGTCTTCAGTGCTGATCCATGTTGTGGCATATGTCAGCATCTCCTCCCTTTTTAAGGCTGAATAATATTCCATTTGGTGTCTGTATGTCCATGTCTCTGTGTGCATCTATACACCACATTTTATTTTTCCATCTGTTGATGGACATCATGGTTTCTTCCATATTTTAGTTATTGTGAATCATGCTGCTGTGAACATGGGTGTATAAATATGAGTCCTCGTTTTCAGTTGTTTTATGTATATAGTCGCAGGTGGAATTACTGGATCATATGGTAATTCTATGTATAATATTTTTTATGTTTATTTTGAGAGAGAGAGAGTGAGTGAGTGGGGGGAGAGAGACAGAGGGAGTGTAAATGGGGGAGGGGAAGAGAGAGAATACCAAACAAGTTTGCACTGCCAGTGCAGATCCTGATGTGGGGCTCCATCTCATGAACTGTAAAATCATGACCTGAGCCGAAATCAAGAGTCAGGCACTTAACTGCCTGAGTCACCCAGGTGCCCCTCTGTTTAATTTTTTGAGGAACACCCATACTGCTTTCCACAGTGACTGCCATTATTCCTTCCATTTTTTGAATGAGGAAAATAAGACTTGGGTTAAATGATTTGCATAGTTTTGTCTCCGTGGCAAACACTAAAATCAGGGCTCTCATTTGAGCCTCTTGCTCCAAAGCCCCACTATAGCATATTAATAAGCTACCCTGGCAAATAGTCAAGGCGAAAAAGGGCAAACATTTTTTGTTGTTCAATTATCTTTAAAAAACAAAATTAGTCACCCGACTTCTATGTGGAGATCTACGTGTGTGTGCAATTCCACACTTCTTCCCTTGGAGCCTCTCTTCCCAAGCAAAGACTGGTACTTTTCTTGAGGATGCAAAGAAGCCCAGCTGTTTAAATATTTATATAACAGTATTGCAAAATGTATGCCCAGCCAGGAAGGCTTTTTTGCATGTAGACATAATTAAACAGGCAGATGAGCCCATGAAATATTTAAGGCTCCTGTGTAAAGTCTTTAAAGAACCCTTTCTAAACCAATAAGAAGATGTTAGGGGAAGCGCCGTTCCCCTGTGTTGGAAAGACCTGGAAAATTCTAAATGTTCATGGAAAGAGCTGCTGTGGCCACATCAGCATGAGTCTGAGTACACATTGACACCCAGAGGAGTAACCCTCAGAGAGTTGGCCTCTCATTAGTAGGCCAGCAAAGAAACCTCCAGCCTCTACACCCCAGGGCCTGGTTTCATTTAGATTGCAAACAGCACTTTGCATGGGTTCCAGGGAAGGAGCTGAATGAAATCATACTTAAAATTCAGTTTAATAAGATCTCACTATTATGTCCTTTTTTGGTCAAATGCTTCCAGTGCCATTGGCTCCCTCCTGGATAATAAAGGGGTCATGTTAAAATTGATCACATACTTATTTTTTTGCTAAATGCTTTGCTGAAGTCTCTGATGATTTGCATTCAATTTAAAAATAGATAATAAAAATTGCTTTAATAACAACAGAGCCCAGGATGCAGTAATAATAACAAACATAGCCTGAATAATAATGATTACTATTATTGAACTCTTACAATGTGCTTGGTACCATGCTAGCTTCTTTTACCTAAGTTTCCATCTAGGTCCTCACCATGACATAGAAACTATTTTCACCCCAGTTTCTCTATGAGGAAACTGAGGCTCAAACTCACATAGAAAGTAGTTGAATTTTATCTGAGCTCTATAGTTCTAGAGAACAGTGATGATTAGGAAATGCCCCTTCTCTTTTGTGTTCTAGGAAATGGTTTACTACAAACACACACACCCTTTGTCTTATGACTTAGACAAGACTCACAGGCATCCTTCTTGTTTACCTGTCACAAGGCCAGACACAGATACTCCAGATTCTCATTCTTTGTCCTATAGGGATTAGTTAGCTGTATTGTTTGTACCCATTGACCAGTATGGACAGAATACCTGCTATTGTGACTTGAATAAACTTAAACTTCATTCCTTCCCCCATGCCCTTAGAGTTTGATCTGCCCTCAAACTTAGGCAGCATACAGTTGCTCCCTAACCACCCTTCCCAGGAGTGGATTCTCAGGGTAAAACCCTCTGATCTGGCCCTCTGCCAGACCAGGCCACCTGCCACCTCCATCTACCCATCTCACTTCCCCACACTCAGTGCCTCCTGTCCCCCTTTGCTCCTTCCTGCATAAGAAAAACACTTTCCTACCTAAGCTCTGAGACATTTGTGGATCTCATGGTGCATTCTTTCTCCCTATTGAATAGGCCCTCCCCACTATTGCAGTAGTTCCTCTTGCAATAATCCTTTGGAATAAAGTCTATCTTTACCTGAACCCAAATTTATTTTTATTTCATGAAAGTGTCATAATAAAAGTTTGTCTGAATCAAAATATCAAACACAACACTGCATAGTAATTAAAACTCCGGAGAGCCTATGTAGACAGTTCTCATCCCCAAAATCTAGTTCCTGCAGAACACTCTGTGACTATATCACATTTGAGTTGCTTTCTCTCTCCTCCATTGCACTGTGAGCTCCTCAATGGCAGGCCCTTGGCTTTGAATCTACAGCCAGAGGAGAGTGTCTGCCAAAAAAGTGTTTGCTGAAAGAATGTGTAGTAAATGTCACTTTAAAAATATTTTTAATGTTTATTTTTGAGAGAGAGAAAGAGAGCATGAGTGGGGGAGAGGCAGAGAGAGAGAGAGAGAGAGAATTCGAAGCAGGCTCCAAGTTCTGAGCTGTCAGCACAGAGCCCGACGTGGGACTTGAACTCACAGACTGTGAGATCATGACTTGAGCTGAAGTCAGATGTTTAACTTACTGAGCCATCGAGGCACCCCTAGTAAATGTTATTTAGAGTTACTGACTGTGCTATGGTGAGGATTTCTTTCGTTGGTTCTCAGATCCATATTCCTATAATAAGCCCTAGACCCCAAACGATCTGTCCTTAATTGTTCGTACAGTGTTGTTTAAGTCAGCCCTCAGAAATGCTCTCTGGATGCTGGTTAATTAGACCACAGCTACTAGATAAAGCAGGGTCCAGGATTGTGCCAATATGCTGCTATTGCTGCCGGCAAATCTAGGAGACCATTGTCACTGCTAGACCGGGAGTCTGGACAGTCTAAAGATATTCCTGTGATCCTGCACCTTCACGGGCATTCGAAAATGCTGTTACCAACTGTCCTGCATAAAGAACTAAGTTTGGTGTTTCTTTCTCTTAGAGTGCAGACTCCCCTTCCTGCCTCTGGCTGGGGAACGCCTCAGCTGATGGCTTCATCCCCAATTTGACTCCAGTGCTCAGTGGTATAATACCACTGACCAGTGGACTAGAGAGGCCTAGGGAGGCACATAAAGGCCATGAGTGTAGGGGGGGGTATCATGGCCAAAGACAATAACAAGGTATGTGGTCCTCAGCAGGGGGTGTGACATAACATCGGACAACCTGGGGAGGCCTGGATTCACCTGAGTATGCCCTAGCACAGGAGGCCTGGTCAGCAGGTAGGATAAGGGGGCAGTGAGTCCTCCTACTTTGAGGGAAGCAGGGGACACATCACCTTTTTGGTCTGCCTGTGCCCTGGGCATGCGTAAACCATATCTTATCCCCAAAAAACCTTCTTGGGGAGGGGCGGGGGAGGGAGGATACATTTCAGGGGAGAAAGATCTAATAGGGAATTAGGAAATTTTAACTTAGTTTATCAAAAGGAATTAGGAGATTTTAACTTAGTTTATAAAAAAAGAGAATGTTCTGAACTTTAAAGGAACTGTGACAACTTTAATCATATTCTAAACCCTGCTTTAGTCAGCTGCAGTGAGATCTTCACAAGAAAAGAATGTAGCTCACACTGTATACATCTGAGTAGCAGTCCCGAAATCTGACCTCAAGACTATGTCTCTGGTTAGTATCACAAACGAGCAAGCGCTTAGGAGGAGGGTATGTCTTGAAGTGAGCAGAGGTGAACAGAGTCAGTGAAGCAAGGAAGGGAGGAAAGATCACTACAGGTGGATGGAGACTAAGCACAAGGTCTCTGAGGAGGAGGGCACAGGGCACATGTAAGAGGTAAGGAAGCCAGTGTGGTCCAGAGGGACAACAGACGTTGCTGAGTTGAGCCTCTGAGTGTGTGGGGTCGAGAACCGAGGACGTAGGGGCAAGGTGATGTCAGAACTCCTGGCAGAGAGCTGGAGTGCAGAAACTCCAGTTTACACTTGTCCATGGTCAGACATGTGAGTTCTCTTAAAAAGAGAATTAAAAAAAAGTGGATTTTGTGTACATTTAAATAGAGACAAATTCTAATTTTCCAGCTGATTTGATATTTCAGCTTGTTTTTCCTGGATGTGTCCATTGCTTTTTAATGTGATATTCATGCTGTATTGAGGAAAATCATAGTATGTCCTGAGATTATCTCCAAAGTTAGGAACTGGGGACGCGAACCATGTGAACTACAGTCACTGTACCTACCATCCCTTAAGAGCCGAAATGAATCTTAAGGGGGCAAGGAGTGTGCAGGAAGTGGACTCAGAGGTTGTGTTCCCTCTTTTCCCGTGTCAGCCTGCAAGTGTGAGAAAGTGTGGCCAAACAACTCTAAAAATGGTTTTTCACTCACTGTCCTATGTTGACTTTCACAAATTCCTGAACACTGGTGATTTTCTAATATGCCATCATCTCATGTCTACTAGCAATTGCTTCTGATATGTTTCTTTCTGACCCACAAGCACTTCCTGTTGAGGGCCATCCTGGCCCTCAGGCCTCCAGCCCGGATCCTCCTTTCCCTCTCCATCACCAGCGTCCTGTGCACTTCAGAGGGTAGGAGCCACAAGCTTCCCAAGGAGCTTCTCTCGGTGTGAGAAGGTGGTGAAAACTAGCCTATAGTATCACACATGGAGGATGCACAATTCACATGAGGACCCTGGCTTCACTATCTAGAATTACTTGTTTGGATCAAGGCATGTTAATGAAAAGTTGGTCAGGGTTCCATTCTCTCTGCCTTTCCCACTTGCACACATGCCTATACATGCACACACATATACACATATGAACACATTGATAGAATGATTTGAAGAGGACTGTAATTGTTGGAAGCCCTAGTCTCTAGGAATGGCCACACCATCGTGGCCCTCATGGCCAGGTAGCTACAGGGTAGTCTGTCCAAATGGGGAAAGAGAAATTCGGGGAGACAAGCTTGGTGGTAGTGAACTGAGGGCTAGAAGGCAAAGTCCAGCTTCCTGTCTATAGTGAGCCTGTTACAAATTGATGCTACAAAGTCCAGCCACAGGGAGAAAGAAGGTAAATTAAAGCACAAGTCTGAAGGTACTGCAGATGAAAGTGGGGAGCAAAGGGTCAGCATGAAACAGGCAGCTGAACTGAGGTCTTGGAAGGACCTGGTGAGGTGTAAGGGACCCAGGCACTACCCAGGAGGTCTTGGAGAAGCAGACATTGCCTCAGGGAGTTTTAGCGCACAGCTGCCAGTGGCTCTGGAAAAGAAGAGGCATTAACAGGTATGGTAAAGGCAAGTAGGAGGGGTCACAGTTCCTTTCTGGTCTAAATCAAGTTTAGCATTCTCCCTCCCTTTGCTTTTCCCTATGGGGATTCTCTAAGCACAAAGCATTCTACTAACAATACACATTCACTTCTCAGCCTTCTGTGCTCAGTGGGACCTCCACAGCTTACAAAATTACAAAGAATTGAGAATATCCCCAAGCTTAATGGTCTGCACTGCAATTCCAGAATGAATGCCTGGAACAACTGATACCGAACAGTAGCCTTTCAGCCTGGAAGGAGGGGTTTTAACCAGGCAGAATGCAATGATAGCATTCTCCATCCATTTTTCAAGTTCCCAGCCAGTCAGTCCCATTTCAGAGCAAGAAGCACAATAATAAATAGTGAGCCTAAACAGGTTTACCCAGAGATCTTAATAAATAAAAGTTGGCTGCTTCAAAACATACCAGTGCAGGTTTGGAGTTTGTTATGACAGACTGTTTGTTTTCATGAAATATAAGATGTGCATTAGAGACTTGAGACTGCTGAAGCCAGCAGAGAATAACCGGGGCTTAGCAGGCAGATTTATAGAGATTCAAACCCCAGCCCTACCCTTTGTGAGCTGTGTGACTTTGGAAAAATCATTTAATCTGTTTGTTCCTCAGTGTATTGATTTGTGAAGTGGGTACAGTAATAATACTCCTATCTTAGAGTGGCTCTTAAAATGGCTCTGTCCCTCCTGTGTGAGGGGCAAATCATACCTACAGAGAAACCTTATTCAAAGACTCCATCCTGCTGAAGGTCTTTCCAGCCAGAGATGGGGATTTGAGTAGGCAGGCTCTAAGCATGAAGTGGACATCAGGGTTGGAATGTTCTCTTGGCCATGCGAGAAAGAGTGCTGGAGAAAAAGCACACATGTTAGCTGGTGTTCTGCATGTGCCAATGGGGCTGGAAACTTGAAAGAAGGAACAAAAGAAGTACAGATGATTCTTGGGGAGAAGAGTTTGTACGTTAGGAGATAGAGTGCCATCATCCAGGGCCCATGAGTCTGGGGTAGGAGTAAGCTGAGATAGGGGTCAGTTTTGTATGATGAGCCAGAGTGTTGGGGCACTTTGTTCATTTTTGATCACCATTAGAATTTAAGAAAGTCCTTGTGAAAATACCAGGCTGTCTCCCCTCTACTAAGAAGTTCCTCAGTCCCTTGAGTCAGAGCTCTGAAGGTAAAGCCGTGCACTCGGGAAGCAGAAGTGGTGGGTGACATCAATCCGAGGGAGAGACCCCTCTCCTCATGTTTGAGGCAATTACCACAAGGACAGAGATCATTCCTGACTCTTCCTCTGGAGACACTCTTTAGAGGGCTGCAATGTGGAAGTTCTGGATTGCATTCACCTGAAGCCACTTATAGCTGAAAAATGGGAAGTTTCCAGTGAGCGTCTTCACCTGTGAATTACACGGTGTGCAGCCATTGTGTCAGCTCTGTTATTGTCCTTCAATCTGGAATGCTCTTCAGAGCGCCACAATAAATTAAAACAAAAAAGCAACCCTTCATCCACAGTAAAACATTTCTTCCAAAATGGAAGCTGTACTGGCTGGTTAGTCAGTGCTTGAACAACAGTTTTGGGAACTGTGATTTTCCAAAGTCAACAGTTGATTGACTAACTTTTGTGCCAAACTGGTATTCTTCATAATTAGCCTGATTGAGCAGAAGCTCACCTCCAGCTTTTAACACATGAAAAATGGTGCACTGTTATCTCTATTCCCCAGAAATGTTAACCTCTTTCATTTTCCTCATTTTCTTTCCGCATTCCACTCTCCTGGTTCTGGGATGGTTGTTTGTTGAATTGTTGGAGTCCTAACTTCTGGTAAATCCACGTCTCCCCAAGTCGTCTCATGGACAAATAAAACCAGGGTTTTCCTAGCTGTTAGGGAGTAAAAGTCACAGAAAGTTGTTGAAAAAGACCAGGAACTACCAGAAATGCCCAAAGCTCAAGGTGAGTTGCAAAAAGGCATGGATTTGGTCCCTAGAATATTTTGGGATACTTCCCTGGGTGTTCTAGGGAGCTTGGAACAGAGAGAAACTAGCTGCTGAGGGAGGGAGGGGTGGGAGAGAAACTACCTGCTGAAGGTAAGAGAGGAGAGAAGAAATCAGGAAGAAGCCATAGAGCAGTCTGCCCTAAGAGTAAAGTGGGCTAAATGATACACGGGAGAAGCAAAGCCATTCAGGCTTGTTTATCATGCCAAGAGTTGTGGTAGAAAGGTTCTCCTGATTTGGAGTTTTGGATTTAAATACTAATTCTCCTCCTCCTCCTCATATGACTTAGCTATGAATGCAGTAGAAATAAGGATTCTCCCTTCTCTCATAGGAAAGGACTCAGAAAGTCATGTGACCTGGGTGAGGCAGAATGACACAGCCAGAACTGTGCCGTGGGCTCTGACTCTGAGCCAGGTGCTGCCTGCATAGTTGAATGGACTGATGATTGTATGAGGTTGCTTGCTTTCTCCTGTTGTCTGTGAAAGCGCTGGGTGCCTGAGCACCTTCCGTGTACACACAGCAGTGAAGACTTTCTTAAGCACCATTTCCTGGCCCTTGCATTAATTCAAGGGGACGTGGACATGCTTGCTCCCCATGATCTTAACTGACCATGAACTGAACTGTTTTCTGTGTCCCAGGAGTTTGGCTACTTGCTCTTCCTGTATTCAGCTTCTAACATGATTCCCTAGGCCTATATGCCAGGCTTCTCTCTGTTGTTAAGATTACACTCAGCCCTGGGATTCTCTGTCAGCCCTTGCCTATACCTGGGGAGTGGAAACTTAGCAGATTGCCCCATAGTTTGATGGGATGGTTGAGGGAATGGGTCACACAGAGCTCTCAACCCACTCAAGTCAGACCACCTGCCTTGAGTTCCACCTCTGACACTCAGGGCTGTGACTATAGTTTGTTTACCAATAACATGAGGATAGTAAGACTTTTCTTCATGTTGTGAAATGTGTCATTAGCACTATGCTAAGCACATGCTAAAGAGCCTGCAAATGCTAGTCTATTATTAATATTACTTCACGACCCTCTCTTTTTTCCTGCTTAAAGTAAACCACAAAAATTAAAGTCTTGTAGATGCCATGTGGCCCAGGATCTATCTTTATCCTTCTGGTCAACCATGTGTTCCAAGAAAAAGATTGTCCGAGGAACATTCATGTCTGTATCTATTTGAATTTTCCCAGACAAGAGCCTGAAGGTACTTACTCCACTATAACTATTCTTCTGAGGTCAATGTAAATTTAGCTGCATTGATTCCCTGGTGATTCTGTAATTGCTGCCTGGAAGATCGATCTTGATCACATAAGCATGGTTTTGGAAGGCAAGTCCGCACATGATGTGTATACTTCCTCTGTTGCTGTCTGGGATGCCTGCGGAAGCTGTTTCTCCTTCCTCTGCCAAGGGAAGGTGGCCCTGAATGCTTGTTCTTTTGGTGATGAGAATTACTGGCAGCTCTCCACACACAATACTAGAAAATAACTTGGTGCTGTCCTTCCTCTCATCTACAGCATAAGATGTCAAATGAAAACATTAACAAATTGCAAGAAAATAAAATTCAATAAACAAAAAATTACAATTTTCATCATCTTGAAAGGCAGTTATAAAACAAAACTAAGTAAGTGTCTTGCTCTCATCTGGCTCCAGAGGGAAATTGCAAAACAGAGGGCGAGCAGGTCTTAACTTTTTCATGCAAGATGAGAGAGATCTTTGAGAGCGGGCAGAAAAGAAAACCCACTTGAAGCCAAGCTATAGATTTAAAGGGGCAGACATTTTGTGTGAGCAGTGCTCTTGCCAAGCTGGAAAACCTACCCTTTTGCTTTTTCAGTGTGGTAGTACCCTATATATTAGGGCTTGTTTACAGCAAAGACAAAGATGTTACATTTCGTCACTCGGCATAAGTGGGGACATTTCTTGAGAGAGGAGTGTCTTTTGAAACCCAAGGGCAGCAATGTAGTGAGGCTTCAGAGTTTCTCTCTATATACCTTATTTTCTCTCACCTGCAGACCAGTTTTCTCCACTTCCAAGCCCACATAATTAAAAAAAAAAAGTGGACCTACATTTTTGACTTTCACATGTTGGTATTACCCAATGAGATAGGGATTCAGCTCTAAACTAAAGTACTTAACGTTCTGATTGGCCCACCTTGGGCGGGTCATGTGGCCCAGTCAACTGTAGATAGGGGCAAGATTGGGGACATGATCACATTGTGCAGAACGCCTACTGGGAATTCTTTATTGTGATTTAGGGAGGGAGGGAAGGAGGTTGGGAGGATACAGTTAAAGTGGTGTCACTGAACTGGGAAGGTCTGCTGTAACCCCACCAGAGAGCCAAGACATTCAAGCAGGGGTGTTGTTCACACACTTAACATTAGATTAAGTAATTTATAAACTCAAGATGGAGGAGGTCAAGAGATTTACAAGTACTGGCAACTCTTTATGTTGATATTTGGTTTTTGTTCTAGCATGAGAAAAATGAGCCTCAGTCAGACTTTCCAGATTTTAATGTTCAGGTCTCCAGGTCACCTGGAGAAATGACTTAGATGTAGGAGGGCATCTATGCAGGGAAGTACAATATGGTGAGGCCCAAATCAGTATAGCTATTCTTCCTCTAAATCTTGGAGTCTGCTAGTGGGAGTTTGTCCTCTTCATCTGGGTTTGCAGCTTACTGGATGATCACTCTTCACCCTCTGGGAATCAGGAACTGGAATCAAGGCATGCTGTCTTTGCTTTCTTGCCCAGGAGGTTGAGATCTTAGGATCTGATCCAAGGGCATTCTCATAAGTTCCAGAGGTAGAGTCACTACTAAGCAGCTAGCCTTGCTCCCTTTCCTCAGGGCTCATCTTGGACTTTTTAATTTTCATTGTTCAAAGATGCTTCCCAAATAAAAGGGACTCCTGAATCAATGAAGCCCTTCTTGAGACTGACTGCCCTTGTAGGCACTGCCGAAGAGAAACAACAGCTTTTAGAGTTCCTTCACTCCTCACCTAATAGTCTCACCCTGTAATCCTGTGAAAGGTTTTCTTAAGGGAAGAAGGCAAGGGCTGACCAGCTTTCATATCAAGCTCTGCATATAGTGGTTGACGTTCAGGAGAGCAGGAACCAAGAGGAAAGTGAAGAATAGGAAGAAGGGTAGGCTTAAAATCATCTAATAACTCTCAAATCTCCCACTGTTTATCAGAATATAACTTGAGCAAATCATGTAGAATTACATAAAAGTTACCAGCAAGATTATATTGAATCCTTTAAATTTTGTCTTAAGCTATTTTTCCTTTAAAGGAACTTGAAATCTACGTACAGAAGAACGCACAAGGCATGAGTATGAAGCTGGATTTTTTTTTTTAATATTTTGGATTAATTAGAGTGAAAGGCTGAATTGATAAAAAAAATTAAGGTCAGTTAATTTTCATAAATTAAAGCTCCTGTTCCTCTCTCAGTCACTTCCCCTCCAAAAGTAATCACTATCTTGACTTGTAACGCCATTGGAAAATTTTGTTGCTGAAATGTATGTAGTATGTCTCCTCTTATTTGGCTTTTTTTGCTCAAAACTATCCAGAGATTCTCCATGTTCACGTTTGGTGTGTGAAGTTTATTTTCAATTCCATGGAAGACTGTATTATACAAATATGACACAATATATTTATGCATTCAAATGTTGGTGATTATTTGCATTGTTGTCGTTATGAGGTTATTATAAACATTACTGTCACAAATGTTGTTGCAAATATCTTTCTTAGAAAGAAAAATATGGAACACACTGAGAATTGCAGTGTCAGAGTATATATGTAAGATGAACTTTGATAAATACAGCCAGTGTACTTATGTGGCCTTATCAACATACACTGCCAACAGAAAACTAGGAAAGTTTCTAACTCCCAAATTTCCCCAACAAGTGTTATATTTAGTATTTTTTAAATTGTCAATTGTGGGGGTGCCTGGGTGGCTCAGTCGGTTGAGCATCCGACTTTGGCTCAGGTCATGATCTCACAGTTGGTGAGTTTGAGCCCCACGTCAGGCTCTGTGCCAACAGCTCAGAGCCTGGAGCCTGTTTCAGATTCTGTGTCTCCCCTCTCTGACCCTCCCCCGTTCATGCTCTGTCTCTCTCAAAAAAAAAAAAATAATGGTTAAAAAAAATTTTAATTGTCAATTGTGGCATTTTATATGGCTTTTAAAAATTTGCATATCTCTGATGATCGATGAGCTAAAACTTTTTGAAATGCTTACTGGACATTTGGATCTTAATTGTGATATGCCATTTCAGGTATTTGCCAAGTTTTCTTTGGGTTCTTATTGTTTTGGTCAGTTCTCTGCACATAAATATTTTGTCAGCTATGGACTTTCCAAATATTTTCTCTCATGCTGTGATTTGGCTTCTCTCTTAATGGTGCCCATTGATGAATATAATGCTTAATTTTAATGTAGTCCAATTTATCAATCTTTTATTTATATTTGTTAATTGTTTTGTATCCTTTTAAAGAAATCTTTCTTATGTCAAATTCATGAAAGTATTTTCTTTACTGCTTGATCTTTTACATTTGGATCTATAATTGACCTGTAATTAATTTTTGCATATGATGTGAATTAGGGATGAAGATTTTTATATGACTCCTTATTGATAGAAATATCATTTCTTCGTTCAATTTGTCCATTGTCATGAATCAAATGATCATCTGACCATCTATGTGTGAATCTCTTTCTGACATTTTATTCTATTTTCTTTTCGATACCAATACCATACCATGTTAAGCTTAATAGAATGACAAAAATCTTGATATCCAAGAGTATATTTTCTCTAATTTTGTTCTTCTTTCTTAATTTCCAGAAATAGAGGGACTCCAGTTTTTTCTTGTGAGTGTCCAGTTTAATTCTGCTGTGCTCAGAGAACATACTATTAGTTATTTAAAATTTTTTGAATTTCCTTATGATCCAGCATCAGTCAATATTAGTAAATATTCATACTTGAATATTTATTCATGTGCTGCTTTTTACAATGTGGTGTGCATATCAATTAGGTCAAGTTCAAAAGAATTTTCTGTATTTTTTTCTATAGGCTTTTTAAAATTTTGTCGTCTTATTATATCACTTTCTGAGGGGGATGTGATTTGGTTATTGTTCCTTTTATTATAGTTAATTTGTGCTTTAAGTAATTGGATCCTATATTGTTAGGCACACACAGATTTGGAATTGAAAAATGACCTTTGTGAATTTGATCTTTTTATCATTACAAAACTGACTTTAAAAAAAACTTTTTAAATGTTTATTTATTATTGAGAGACAGAGACAAAGTGTGAGCAGGGGAGGGGCAGAGAGAGGAGGAGACACAGAATCTGAAGCAGGCTCCAGGCTCTGAGCTGTCAGCACAGAGCCTGACGCAGAGCTCGAACTCATGAGCCACTAGATCATGACCTGAGCCGAAGTCCAACGCTTAACCGACTCAGCCACCCAGGTGCCCCCCCCCTTTTTTATGAAAGCGAGGGAGAGAGAGCAAGAGCAGGAGAGTGGCAGGGGGACAGGGAGAGAGAGAATCTCAAGTAGTCTCCATGATCAGGGCAGAGCCGGACACATAGCTTGATCTTACAACTGTGAGAAAATGACTTGAGTTGAAATCAAGAGTCAGATACTGAACTGACTGAGCCACCCAGGTGCTCCAAAACTGACTGCTCTTTAACTCTAGGAATGCTTTTTTATATATCAAATTTTATGAAATTAATATAATTATATCTGCTATGTTTTGGTTTTTGCATTTATATATTTTTAACCATTTACTCCTTTTTGTTCCAATTTTTGCAATTTATCTTTTAAGACAGTTTTTAATCATCTTACCGTTTTTTCTTTTAATTAAAATGCTTAGTTCACTTAAATTAATTCATGATATATTAGGTTTTAAATCTATCAGTTTAATATGTACTTTCAATTTGTTACAGCTGGTCTAATTTCCTTTTATTACTCTTTTCTGGTATTTAGTAATCAAGTTCTTTTTGTGGTATGTCTCTTCCTTTAGCTATTCTTTTGTTAAACAAGCATTTATTATCTCGTTAGTAGTTAGAAGGTAAAATACTTTTGATTTACTCGAGCCTAATCAAAATTGGTTTCGGGGTGCCTGGGTGGCTCAGTCAGTTAAGTGTCTGACTTTGGCTCAGGTCATGATCTCACAGCTCATGGGTTCAAGCCCCACATTGGGCTCTGCACTGATACTACGGAGCCTGCTTCCGATTCTCTGTCTCCCTCCCTCTTTGCCCCTCCCCGACACGTGTTCGTTCTCTCTCTCTCTCTCTCTCTCTCTCTCAAAAATAAATATTTAAAATAGAAGTTTCTTTTTACCACATCCCAATAATGGAAGTTTGATAAAACATTTTTATTTCATTTATAGCCCCCACCAGTCTCTGTTGTTGTTGTCATATTTATTAATTCTGAATATCATTTAAAACCTCTAAAATATTGTTACTGTAGTTTTATAATATTAATATTCATTTAGCAGTACTAACATATAAAACCATTTATTGTTCATCATTTCCTTCTGTATTTCCATGGATTTGTCCAGGATTATTTTGCTTCTTCCCCAGTAGTTTTTGTATGGTAGTTTGTTAGAAATTAATTCTCTTTCTCCCTACAAATACCTTTACTTCACTTTCTGTTTAAAACGATGTTCTCCCTGTGCATAGAATCCTAGTTTGGCGGTTGAATTCCTTCACCCCTTCATGGTTATCTTTCCACTCTCTTCTGGCTGCTGTCACTTCTTTTGAGAAGTCAGACATAGTCTTATTTTTTCTTTTCAATTTATTGTGTTTTTTGAATTTTTAAATGTTTTCCATCCTCAGTTTTTTAAAGTTTATTTTGAGTGAGAGAGAATGAGCAGGGGAGAGACCTGGAGAGAGGGGGAGAGAGAATCCCAAGCAGACCCTGTGCTGTCAGCACAGAGCCAACCATGGGGCTTGAACTCATGAACCATGAGATCATGACATGAGCTGAGATCAAGAGCCTGATGCTCATCTGACTGAGCCATCCAGGCGCCCCTCTATCTTCAAGTTTTTGGACCACTGCACTGAACATTTGGTTCACACTTTTCTAGTCTCTAAGCAGGCAGAGTAAAATTAGGGGCTAAGCTAAACAGGTGTGAGAACTAAACAGTGCTCTTAAGAAATGATGTTGCTGAGCCTAACGTATAGGATCTTAGAAACCTTGGGAAGTGTTTTGTTGTTACAAGGTGGTACAGGAGCCTTGGAAAGTTTATGTGTGCTCTAGAGAGTTCAGACATACTGGGAAGTGGTACTGTAACTAAAGGATCCTTAAATATCAAAACAAGGATCACCTCTTCAGGGGTATGCAGGCTTGTCAATGGAAGACATCATCAGGGATACCATGGTGTGCATTATAGAATAAATATCTCCCCTACACTCCCCCACCCTAAATTACAATGTAGATACTACTTCAGAAGCAGGTAGTAGAGACCTCAAATTGAGATTAATATTCTGTCACCCCAACACGCGTGCGCGCGCACACACACACACACACACACACACACACAGTAAAGAGAACAATTTTGGGGGGAAATGTTCGGTAAATATAAATTGTTGTCTTAATTGTGTAGAAAAAGAAATTTTCCACGTAGATGAATATAAGCTACAAATGTATCGATGTAAATACGTGTCCACATGTGTGTACACACACACATATATTTCCCAACATATATTTATATGTGTATTTTCCCCTAAAGTTATTCTCCCCACAGTTTTAAGTTTCTGTCAACAAAACTAATTAGAGCTAGGCAATTCTAAACTGTCCCTTTTATTAAGAGGAAAGAATGTTCAAACCACAAAAACAAAATGATGGTATGGTTTATAAATGGTGTTATATTGTTCTCTTAAGAGTAAAGAGAGTAACAGTAAAGAGCTGATAGACTGTCAAAGGACAGTCTCGAGGACAAAGTACAGGCTCTCTCAAATTCATGTCCTAGGTAGACTCTAGCAAGGACTTTCTTGCTCTTTTGCTGGCTGTCCCAATAACCCTTAGTAAGTCCTTATTCAACTAGATGCCTTTCGTTAGATATTCCTATACTCACTTATGTGTTTATTTAGTGAATATTTTCTCTTCCTTTCTTACCCTTTTCTCTATTGATGACTTTGAGGCCTTTGTGCATTTTCTCCTCCAGTTCCATTGTCCACCCATCATCACCCTTGTCTGAAGTCCAGATGCTCACCTGTGTAGACTGCACCAGTGTTTTTTAAATGGTTAACACCAGGTGAGCCAGAGATGAGCTTCCCCTTCCTTTGTAGCCTCCCAAACTGCAGATCAGTGAGCAAAATAAATGTAGTGATTATAAGCTACTCAATTTTGGAGTGATTTGCCAATCCCTATTAGATAACTAGAACATTCATCTACTTGCTACTATTAGTATTTTGCACTCTGACTTTCTACATCCTCATCTTTTAACCTGTGGTAAGGAAGGAGAATATATCCTGGTGCAGATCCTGAAGTATCGAGCCACATAAGACTCCATACTAATAATCCTGGGGAACCCAGCCCTGGTCTGCCCAGAGGCGGATGTGAAGACAAAGCTGGAACAAAAGCTATTGCCCAGGAGAGCCAGGACCAAGGGGATCCAGGCTTGAGGACCAGGGCAAGGTGAGCAGTTCAGAGCTAGGATGATTTGTAGGTTTTGTTTTCCATGTATTCAGTGCATGCATAAAGTTGGAAATGGCTGCCTACAGGAGTTGGGCAGGGCTAGCCAGGAGGCACAGCAGGTGTGTATAGAGTGACATGTTGACGTTACTATGTTTGTACTGACCTGGAGGCAGGGCCCAGTTCTGAAGCAAATTCTTCTGCATAATTTCCCTACATTGACCTACATTTGTGCTCAAACAGCTGCTTAAAAAGCTGCCAGTCTCTCAAATAAATGATGTTGTTAACGGGGATAGCAGCCATTTAGACTCCTCAGTGAAACTGAAGTTGTGCCTTTAAAAAGCAATGTACATTCCCTCTGACAGCTGACTTGTTTAAAATCTTAATCATAGTTCTTTACGATGGACAGCAAATGGTGCATGTGACCTGTTGGCTGGTATTAACCTTGTATTTCATTTCATCATAATAAAATACTCTCCTGGACACTATTGGCAAATGAAAGGCAGCCACAATGCTTATCAGCCACTGTAAATGAATCATGACTAAAAACAACAAGTATGAACACAATAAAATATTCTATAGAATTAAATTGTGGGAAAAGAGTTCATCTTTCTTTGACAATTTTATACTGCCTGCAAGCACATGGCCCCTTAACTGCCTTATATGTTTAGGAGCAATGACTGAAGTGTCATTCGACAAACTGATGTCTTAAGCGATAACTCCAAAAATATATAAAAATAGATAGAGAAGAACACCAGAAAGTTAATGATCCTTGTAATTTGACAGTAAGGCACAGTGTTGTGTTCCAACTTTCCATTGAGATCTTTGTCCCCTAGATAGAAATTTGACTGTATTTGAAATGATGGGCAATGGGCAACATGAACCATTGTTAACGAGTGTGCCCTCTATGCCACTCATATTCAGCCAACAGTGAGGGATGAGCAAGAAGAAAAAGAGGGAGAGGAAACTAAGAAAAAAATGGGAAGGGAGACTAAGAGGAACAGAGAGGGCAGCAACTGGATCCTTTCCTATCAAGGGGTGTAGTGTAGTCAAATGAAAAATGGTATGAGTTCTTTTTATTCAGGGAGTCATGTGTCTGAATACGGTCTTACTTTTTACCAGCTTAGTAACCTTGGGCAAGTCACTTTAGCCGTGTGATTTCTGTACCTGCAGAATGGGGTTGATGGCATCTTGTATGGTTGATGTGAGATGAACAGACAGAGCAGGGCCTGACCTCAAATGTGAGCTGAATAAATGTTGGCTCCCTTCCTCTGTTTCCCAATGTGTGTTTTCTCTCAACTTCTCACTTGAGAGAAGAAAAACAAACCAGCCAAGGTGCCTAGTGTTTAGAGCAAAGGTTCTGAAGTGAAGATACTGCCCAGATCTCTTTAGTAGCACAGTCTTCCCTATGGAGAAAGTTCCTTCCGAGAAGACTCTGGGGACGTCTCTGGAAGGGAAGGTGGATCATCAGGACAGCCAGCCTAATCCAATATTTGACCTGTGAAATTGGGTTGGCTTCCTTTCTCAAACAGTTGAGGGATTTGCCTAACTTCTGTTTCACACTGGGCCATGTCAGTGCAGCTTAAGAGTGTAGACAGATGTTTTGTTTGCATGTATTAATAGAGTTTCTCTGGGTCACAGTCCAATATTGAAAGACGATTCACTAGGAACTAGAATTTTTAATCAGCTGATTCTCGGACTGCTTCTCTTGATTGCAAACTCTGGATATCAGGGTGCTAACAGGCTTTTCTGAGGGGGACATTCAGTCTTCTCTTCAAGAGTGGAGGCTCTATTTCATCTTGAAGCCTGGAGGAGTTGTAGGATTGTACATCTCATGGAGAGTAAAATGCCACCATGAGCGATATACTTGGCCTCAAGTTAAAGAAGGCTCACTATGCTCACATCCCAAGGTCCTAATCTGGAGTCCCCAAATATGGTACAGATTGTCTTCAACTTTGGAAAGAAAGAGGATGAGGGCAAAGGAACTCATTTTATTGAGCATCTCTTATATGCCAGTTAGGACCTTCAATGAGCTATTTCATTAAATCCTCACAATAGTACTAGGGCATATATATTTGGAAATAGAGATTAGATGAAATATAGAGACAAAAAGACAGGTAAAAATGAATTTGTGCCTTGGGTCTCCCGAACATGATAGTTCATTCAAAATCGCCTGGTACTACACAGAGCATGTATACAGTAAGCCTGACATGCACATACCTCACATCCCACGTGCGACTTCAGTCTTTGCCAGGAGAGAGACTTGCTCACTTCTTTTAGAAATGAAGAATTGGGGCTGGTTCCTGAAGGTGCCTAGTGCTCATACCCTGGTTATTCATGGGCTTAAGGCCAGTTCCCCACCCCCCATCATGCCCTCCTGCCTCTTTACAGCTTAACGGAGAAGGTGGGGGTCAGATTGAAAAAGAACAACATGTACTTTGTCTCCGTTGTGTGAATAGTGACCAAACCTTCTAAGAGAGTGAGAAAAAGACCGCAATCCCTTTTCCAGGAGCTGAGGGATACAGTACTATGCATTAGGCATGAAATGCTACAGGCAACATCAGTCCTTTCCTCTGCTTCCCTAGGTACATATATTTCAAAGACCAGCAATCCTGAAAATAGGTTGTGTTGATGAATACCTTAGTAAGAAAAAAAATCTCAGACACAGTATTGGCCAGTTGTAACCAGCAGCTTTTAATGCCATGTCTGCTTTTCCACCGGTGTGATGCTCAGCACTGGGCACAATCCATCGATGTCATTGTAAGGCAACTAAACAGAAAGAGAGTTGGCTTTGCAATTAGATGGTGCAAGGCTCATCTAGTGGCTTAAACACTGACTGACTCTGGGACCTCAGGCAAAGTTCTTCTATAAAATGAGCAAATGTCAGCTACTCCACAGAAGAGCTGGGAAGATGAAATGGAATAATTTGCGTTAAATGGCTCGAGCAGTATGTGGCTAGGTAATTTGTTGTTTTCCTCGTGTTTCTTTTTTTGTTTGCCTTTCAAGTTGACTGGATTGATAGACCAGCGCTGTTCAAATGGTGAGCTTGTGTTAGAATGTTTGGGGAAAAAAAAAGAGGAAGAATTCATACCCCACAACATATGACATGGAATGGGAGGTGAGCGATGTGCCTGGATGTTGCTGCCTTCCATACACTGAGTGGATTCAGTAACTAACTTTAATGAAAGGAAAAAGGTTTTCTTCTCTCTCTTTACCCAGAATAAAAAATCAGGAGGCTCTGTTTTCAAGGAATGAAAGAGAGGATGTCCGGTAGAAATAGAGAAGAGATTGGAAAAAGAGATAAAAATACAGAGAAAATTGAATTTGTGTTCTGAGTGTCCCGGATGTGATAGTTGCTCATTCAGAAGGGCCTGGTACTTCAGAGATCATGTTGCATAGGGTGGGCCTGATACACAGGCCTGATTTCAACCTTGCCCACTGGAGGCCAAGAATCCCATACCCAAGTGTCCTTACCAGGCTCTCCTTTCCTTCTCTGGGAATCTGAGGACATCTGCCTAAAAGCACAGATGCTGTCTCCTGCTGCTTTATCACTACCTGAAGTCACAGGATAGCGGTAGCCATAGCAACACCTTCAGTATTGCTAACCTGGCGCTATAAACTCTCAGGTAGGAAGCAGGAGACAGATGTATTGAACCAAAAGAAATCTAAGGGGAAAAAAATGATTTCAAACGTACCACTCCCCTCCCCTCAACTCCAGACCTTAGTAGATTGTAATTCAGCAGCAACGAGGAAAGGGGAGGGAACAGTGCTTATTAAACCTCTCGTGTACCAGATACTCTGCTAGGGGCTTGTTTTTTAATGTAATTCTGAAAATAATCCAGTGAGGAAGGTATAATTATTAACCTCCATTACTTACACACAAGCAGAAGTAACAAGCTGTTAGGTAAGTTGTCCAAAGGCACAAATTTGGTTAAGGAACAAAAATGGAATTTATACCAGCTCCATCAGATTCTGTCTGTACTGTAAGTTTGGTCTCCAGTTTATGAACATTTCCCCTATGATGTTTACTCTTACCAACTGCCATTCCTCCACTGTCTGGTGGAATTCTCCTGTGAACCTTGGTCCCTCTCTGCTCCTCCCTTAGAACCTAGTCTAGAAAGCTCAAGTGTCATGGCCATACTTGTCCCATGACTGAGAAGGAATAGAAGACCGCTACTTTGTCCTGCGATGAATATCTCAGGTTGTCTCTATCCACCAAACAAGATCATTATATATGAATAAAGGAAACAGAGACTCATGAGGTTAAGATACTAGTTGAAAGCCAAAATGCCAGAGTTAAAATTATTGCTTGTCAACTGTTGGCTTAAATTTGGTAAGGGCCCACAGCACTACTGGGAAGTGAGAAAGACCACAAGAAACAAAAAACGGACATGTGCATTGGTTCACCTTCACCTCTTCCTCTTTCTTACCGAAACAGTAGATTTCAGTTATCTGCAGACCTCTAGAATAAAATTGTTCTATGCAGTGGGGCTATAGGACATTTTGATCTTCCTTTTTGTGTTATTCTGAATTTCCTTAAGATTTTATAATTATAAATACAAGCTGTATTTTAAAAAAACAAAATACTGAATTTCTGTTAAAAATACAGCATGAAAACACACACACACACACACACAGTGAAATGTTCAGATGAGACACATGATTGGTATCAGTTTAAATAGACAGCAGGAAGGACTTGACTGGTATTGTAATGAGTTGGTACTGAGCTCTTTGTTAACATTGGCCCCATGGATGTTATTTCAATGTGATTTAGTTGCAGGACCTGGAGAGATGAAGGCTGATTCTGGAACTTGGCACATTCAGAATCTTTACCTGTGGGACCCTGTATGGGGCACTTGTATTCATCACTTCAGAAACCCCTGTCCAAGTACAGAACAAAGCCCAGGACTGAAGGTACTTCTTGTTTGTGGGGCCATTGGTGCTTCAGTTGGGAGAACGTTTGCGATATGTAGGTAACGATATCGAACTTTAGTAAAAAGAAAAAAAATACACTCAGTGTACACTGTCTCCATTCACCCTGACTATGCTGCTGTGTTCTCTCAAATTTCAAAATGTTAAGCACTGTCTTTCCGTCAGCAGGAAACGGGAATATCACACCAGTGATGCTTTGTCTATGCCTTAGCCATCCTGCTTAAGGAAATGCTACTGAACAACAAATAGGCAAAGTGAAAAATCCCATCATGAAAAGCAATGAGGGAATATGGTCAATTATACTATTATGCTTAGTATTTGATCAGTTCTTAGTATTCAGTTATGCTTATTATCAGTTGTTTCTAACCTCGAAATTCTAACTTTTCAATGTTTCACCTTTTACCTGTCCATGCTCTATATTAATCTGTGTCATTTTTACCCTACCCTGTGATATTGGGAATGACTTTATTTAATAACTAAAGTCAGAAGCATCGTTGTAAAGAAGAAATATTGAATCCCACATTTGCCTTCATTGACTCTGTGGACCTGATCATGATCTGTCTGGATTCTGGAGCCCTGACTCCTTCCTCATGCCAGCAGAGCCCCATAGCACTTTTGATAAAATGTTTGCAAATAGCACTGGCCCCATAGGACTGCAGTCTAGAGACTGCAATGCTGAGCTCACCTTTCCTAAATCATTGGCTCCTCTTTGTACCCATCCTGTCTCCTGCTACATATGAAGATGGACATACCCTTTAGTGAAAGTCCCTGCACTTTAAAGTCTGTGGAATGAAAGAGTATTAAAGAAGAGTTTAGAGGGAACTCTTCAGGGGTCAGAGCTCCACAGCCAGAGTTTAGTCCCAGTGGTAAAACAGGACAGCAGTGAAAGAGAGGTACAGATTAGGAGTCACAGCAAAATCAGCTGCTTGGGGAGGTCTCACACAGTGGGGACTTTGGGAGCAGCACACAGACAACAATTGGTGTATATACATCCATGGCTGATCCCCAAAATATTCTGCAATCTGTTCAGCCCCCAGGCAGAATGAAATCTGAATATAGACATGTATCCTTTAAGGGACACATATGCAAGTTATAGATTTTTTGCATCTCAACTTCTAATTATTGTAGCCTGTGAAAATGGATTTGGGATCTTTGAATATTTTTGCTTTACTAGTAAACACATGCTAAATTTTGATAGTAGAGGGTGAAAGAGAGTGATTGCAGGGGAAAGAAAGGAGTTTTACCTCCTGGTTCCAGGATGCAACTTGGGCAGACTGCTATAGAATGCATGGCTTTTCCAAGTCTGGCTCCTATAGCTCATGGGATGTCCCCAGCTGTGGGTAGTTTCTCCAGCAACTGAGTCCTGCAGTGTATAGCAGACAGCAACACCTGAACTCCCTTTCAAGCTCTCCTCAAGTAGTTATGTAGAAGATGCCTCTAATGTGACACCTCCCTGTGAACAGTTTTCTGAAAAGGTTTGGAGGATAGAATTCCAGAAAGTTCTTTGGATATGTCATCATGGGACTTGTCTGCCCTTCAGTGAGCTGTGGCTGTGCCTCCCCAACAGAAGAGAATTAAGATACTTTTATTCTCTACCGTCTCCCCTTTTAAGACAAAAACTCAGATACTTGAGGTCAGCCTTATTATTTAATTGAAATTTAAATGAATGGAAATATATTAAAAATTAATTCAATTTTTCTGTATGGGATCAAGACATGGCATTTGCTTTTGAGAAAAAAAAAACTACAGAAGTGTGTAAGAGAATAGAATCATAGAACATCTTAGCTAGAAAGAGATCATTTATTTCAATGATTTCATTTTGTAATCCGGAACTAGAATGAAGTGACTTTTACAAGGATGAAATGAGGTCAAGGCCTCTAAACTCATTGTATGCTCTTTGGGAAAGTTATTTAAATTCCCCAGGTATTTCTAAAATGCAGCCAAGAATCAGAACCATAGGTCTAGATGGAAGAGGCAAACCAGTCAAAGATGTAGAAAAGGTGTGTGTTCAAAAGATTACTGTGTATCTCGTTTCCTTCAGATCCAGTCCACTTAGTTCTGACTTCTCTATGTGATCCATCTTCCCTAGCCCTCACTGATCAGGAGCTATCCTCTAGGAAGAAGATTCTAGTGATAAAAATTATAGTCTTTGATGCCTACCTTCTTCTTAAAATCACTGGAACTGCAACCTCCACCCCCCTTCCCATAATCTGTAGGCTCCCATGGTGACATCATTGGCTTCTGAGCAGCAATGACACCTTTGCCTCACCTTCACTGTGGTTAGCCCCTTCTTGTCTTCGGTTGCACCAGGGCTCACAGTAGAGTCTCTGATTGTTTCATTGATGCCCTATTCATGGCCATACCACTGGCTTCTCTTCTGGTCTCCTGGTTCAGGTGCATTGGTATTTTCCTAGCAGGTCTTGGTTCTACTCCAGGAGTCCCCACACTGAACTGGGGAATATGTGCTTCTATGTCTGGTGTTAAGTTTCTTCATTTGGAAATTAATTCCAAAGCTTCTAAAACACAGCTGCTTATTTCAGTCCATGCCCTATATGTCAGTAGTGTGGATTTTTTTTTTTAACTTTAAACTTTAGTAAAATTTAAAAGGTACTTTCAGATTGCCATATTTTACTAGGCCAAGTCAAGATACAGAGAAAGAAACACTATTTAGTATTATCATCTTTTCATAAAAGATGTTTGATCTCCAGAATATAGAAAGGGTGTGATGTTTAAATGAAGATTATTTCTTTACATTTCATAAAATGTATTTTATTAAAAGTAACAACGCAATACTTTTTTCCTCATTTTTATGCAAATCTTCACAAATGAACTCTGATCCATGAAGAAGGGTTTGGGAGACAGTGCTGTACATTTCTAGGAATGCATAAGGCATTTGGTTGGAAGAGTATATAGCAATTTTACGTATGCCTACACTGTGGCACTTCATAATTCACTCTCATGATTCCTAACCAAAGATCGTCAGTTTAGCTGGGGACCTTCCATGAGCAAGAGTATTCCATATACTCCCCTCAGTGTTAAAGATGGTCACACCTTCTCAATTTATTGGGATATGTTAGTTTCATTCTTTGGTTATAAAGAACAGGTCACTTGTTTTATTTCCCAAAAGAGAACGTTGATTTTGAGTAAACGTGTGTGCTGAAACTGATATTGACCTGGAAATCATAGGCTCTCTTTATTTCATGGGACCTTACTCAGGATCTTTGTACATTAAAAAATATGAGATCAAAGAAAATGTTGAGGATGCCAATGAAAAAATATGTTTACTTTAAATGTTTGCCATAGAGAAAGTCTGGCCTTTAGAAGAACTGGGTTCTCTGAGGAAAAAGTATAGTAAGATTCTAGAGGAAAATAAAGTTGCAAATAGTCTGCTCATTGGTAGAAAAACACAAGTTGCCTCTTTTAATAATTGTAATCTATAATAATTGTAGATTATATAATCTATAAGTTATAATGTATAGCAAGAGTTGGTACATGTCCATGGATATCACTATTGTGAAAGTCTGAGATAAAGTTGTTTTCATTAGGGGATCAGAAATATAGAGGACGGGGCTCAAGGCAGTATTTGGGGAATAGAGGTAGATATAGGTATTGTATTTTGCAGTTTTTCTCTTAATGCAAAGTTTTTATACGTGTGATATACATGGGTACACTAAATAATGTATCTTATTCATATGGAAGCGCAGGGCAAGGCATCAGTCTTGCTTTTTCATCTTTCTGTTATAGGTCTCCCTAACCATGAACTATTTCATCATTACTTATTTCACCTTCCTGGAAGAAGACTATAATTGACCACATTCACTTTTTCATGTCAAATCATGAATCACTGTCCAGCCTATTATATTACTGCCCTTGAATGAAGTGCTCATCTTTGGTTCACATAGCTGTAAAGAGTGGAGATCATGGGTCATATAGAGGACGTATTATGACTGAAGGACAGGCAGATTCTTCTAGAAGGAGTGTGAACAGGCAAGTAGCATAAATACCAGGTTCTAGTGCAGCAGTCTTCAACCTTGGCAGCCATTAGCATAAACTCATTTGCTCTTTAACAGTCCACAAGATCCATTACCACTCAAGCAAACAGAAAATCAGCTAACCTACCCTACTAACCTTCCCAGGCATTTCTGGAGTCCCACAGTGGGTGACTGTGAAAGAGATGAGGTCAGGAAAACCTAGTTTGGATACACACAGTGGGACTGAATTACGATTTGCTTGACCTGTTACATCAGAAGAACCTCAAACTGATTGTTTTTCCTTAAAAGATATTTTGGGGGATCTAAGCTAATCAAGGTGGTGATTGGTAATCCTTGAAATAAAGACATGAAGGAACTCAATAAATGAGATTTTCAAGGATATATAAATTGAGATGTATGTGCTAATGAAGTGATACCTGTTCCTGAATATGTCAATAGTTGTTGCAAATGTACTTTTATGCTTTTCTAATTAGGATAGTATTTGTTTTATGAGACATCACAACAAGAGCTCTGCCTTGTAGACACCTTTGGTAGATGCTGAAATTAGTTGCCATAATGTCCCACTGAGTAAATTTGTGTGAACCCTTTGTTTAAAATGTTAGCAAGTTTAGAGAAAAAAACTAAAACTTTATGTAAGTTTGTGTAGGTACTAAAGAAAGAAAATTGCTGTCATATGCGTCACAAGTGTTAACTACAATGGGAAGAAATGTAATATGGTTTCAAAAATAACACACCATGAGATTGACAGTGAAGGAAGCTGAGTTTCGATCCTGTGGTGTAGCTGGATCACTGCATAAACTTGGTCTAGAAACTTCTCCCTGAGTTTCCATTTCACAAGCATTGAAAACAGACAAACACTCTTTCATCTCATCTTGAACACACAATGTGAAGAATATCCCTATTCTTTCTGAAAGGAGGTAAAAGGAAAGGAGAAAAAGAAGAGAAAGAAGTCAGATCTTATAAATGTGTGACTTTGCCTCAAAACAAAAGAGTATGGAAACCCAAGGCCACCAATCATGGAGGAGATCCAGGCCCTTGCATGCATTAGCTTTGTGACCACAAACAAATTCCATCAATGCCCCAGACGCCTCAGTCTCCTCACTTACAAAAACACAAGTAATAGGGGCACCTGGGTGGCTCAATTGGTTAAGCATCCGGCTTCAGTGCAGGTCATGATCTCGTGGTTTGTGGGTTCAAGCCCCACATCAGGCTTTTGGCTCCGAGAGCTTGCTTCAGATCCTCTGTCTTCCTCTCCTGTGCCCCTCCCCAACTCGTGTGCACATCTGTGCACACTCTCTCAAAAATAAAAAAAAAAACCATTAAAGGCATTAAAAATAAAAGTAATAGATGAGGTACTTTAGAGCTACCTCCCTAATCCATGACTTAGCTTTATATAATTGTAAAATGGAAAGATTTCATTTTACTTGCTTTAAGCTGCCAAATACCAACTGTGCCCCTGCAGTACCAAGATGCAAGTAAGCCCAAAATGCTTTTATGGCATGACTATGCATATGCTCATGGATATCCTTCAATACCTCATGCAATCTCAGTCATTAATAAAATATCAAAACTGCAATATGTATACTTACTGTGTTCGCTTAACTGAGGAATGCATTTACCAGGAAGGCAATCCCTGGACCTAGACCTCAGGTAAACTCTGCAGGCAGTCTCTCAGTGCATCCTGCCCAAAGCTAGACCCTTAGCCCTAGCTGTATCTGGCTTAAGTATTAAAGCAAGTTCAGTGGAATCACACGGCTGTGCCTCCTAGAGCTTTGGGGAATTTTGTGCCATATGGAAGGTCCTCCTCATTGTTTCTAGTGCCCGGAGTGAGCAAGCAGACTGTGCATCAGCTTCAGTGCTGAGACAGCAATTTGGCACTTGCAGCCAGATCTGGCTTAGCCTCCAGCAAACAGCATCTGCCCTGCTGTTCAGCTTTATAGGGTTTACCACCTTTGTGAGGCAATGTTGTTTAAATGTCTAACAAACTCCTTATATAGGAACATGGTAGAATGGAATGGGAGTGCATGTTAGGGAAAATGATGGGGTTCAAATCTGTCAATCTCTCGTGAACTGAAGGATCGCGAATTTCTAGATTTCTCTGAGCCTCTCTTCGTCTATAAAGTGGGAATAATAATGGTAAATGCTCAGTTTGCCTCCTTCTGCAACTTTAATTCTCCCTCACCACGTAACGACACATTCACAGGGTCACAGGAATGGGATGTGGACATCTCTGGGGAGCCATTATTCTGCCTGTCGGAAGAAGTAATTACTTTCTGATGATAAACGATGGGGTGAGGGCACTGGGGACAGGGACAAGTTTAAGAAGGCCATTCCTGCAGGTGAGGATGTCGAAGACTTGTTCGGGGAAATGTGGGTAGTATAATGATGGAGCTTGCCCAGGGGTTAGAGAGGGAAATGGCTGGAGTTGAAGCTGGAGCCAAGAGCATTTTTAGGTGGTAGGGAGCCATCATCTGTTCATCGGGTGATCTGTGAACCAAGCTTGTTATTGGTGTTGGAGGAAAAGTGTACGTAAGAGGGTGGTTTTCAGGAGGAGCAAGAGGCATGGCTATGCAGGCAGGAATTACTGAAATAATTTCACACTCAGAGACAATAAGATATTGCCTCTCGCTGAATGTAATGAAAAGGGAGACAAGATAAAGAATTCGAGAGTTTTTTTGTAGAAGAAACAACAGATGGTAGTGGCTGAATGCATGTCTGGAAGAAAACACCTATAATTTCCAGTTTGGGTGGCTGAGTAAGTTCTGACCCTGTTTTCCTAGCCTCTCTCCAAGAACTCCCTCCACACCTGTTCATGGAACTAGCTACCAAGCAGCATGACTGAGATATCCAGGCCAACCCACTGAAGTCAGGAGTGAGGGATTGGTGAGCAGGGATTCTGTGTGGGCAGAACCACTGGTGATTGTCACAATCGGAGCTGTCCTCAACTCCCACCGCATCACATCTCTCAGACCTCCTGCCAAGACTATTTCTCGGATTAAATCTTTGAAGTGACACACCTGTCTTTTGACATATCTGATCATTTGGCTAAGTGCTCACTGCATTCTCCATTAACCTGCTCTATGCCATTGTCAACTGAAACATAAATTTAGTTTTTCAAGGGCAATAACTTAGAACAAAGATTGTAAATGTAGCACTAGTGATCACTGTCTAGCTTGGGCTGCCTTAACAAAATACTATAAACCAAGTGCTGAAATAACAGAAATTTATTTCTTGCCGTCATGGAGGTTAGAAAGTTCAAGATCAGGGAACCGGCAAGACAGGTTTCATTCTGAGGCCTCTGGTCTTGGATTGGAGGTAGCTTCCATCTTGTGTGCTCACATGACCTCTTCTTTGTGTCTCTTCTCAGAAGGGAGTAATCCCATCGTGGGTACCCTACCTCCGGCATCATCTAACCCTAATGACTTGTAAAGGCCCCATTTCCAAATACCATCATGCTGGGAGCTAGGGCTTCAACATATGACTTTGTTGGGAGAGGAGGGTGGGACACAGACATTCAGTTCCTAACAGTTACATTACTTTCTTATCTCAGATTCAAGGAAAGCTCCTTATTCTCATTCCTACTCCCTTCCCATGTATACCCCTACAATTTATTGCTCTGATTGCCATGACCAGACAGTTGCCTATGGAAGAAGTATTCATAGATGAACTTTTTTTTTTTATGTTTATTTATCTTTGAGAGACAGAGAGCATGAGCGGGGGTGGGGCAGAGAGAGAGAGAGAGAGAGGGAGACACAGAATCCGAAGCAGGCTCCAAGCTCCGAGCTGTCAGCACAGAGCCCGACGCGGGGCTCGAACCCACGAACCACGAGATCATGACCTGAGCCGCAGTCAGATGCCAAACCGACTGAGCCACCCAGGCGTCACTTTAGATGAACATTCTTTTGACAAGGCTCTTTCATAAGACTCCAAGGCTTTGATCAGACCTCTCCACATACTCACTTATCTTTGTGATCAACTAGTCCATCCGTCACCCAGCAGAACCAGAACATTTCTGGTCTTAATAGCTGTGTGAGGCCTCATACACACACATGCACTTCCTTGGAATGAGTTGCAGCTGAAATTCAGGCCCTGCAAGGATTTCCTTGTTGCAATGGCTGCTTGGGTTTTGGGGCTAATGTCAGAAAGATACACCATTCTGGTTTTCAGAAATTATGTTGACTTGATGATGTCCATGGAGAGAGAGTGGAAGGCTCCTGGAACGGCATAGTTCAGGGTCCTTTTGTCATCCTCATAACCTGTGTTCCTTAACAAGTGACTGTGGAGTTATCTGGGAAGATGAGGTGGTGAAACAACAATTGCAGTTGTGCTCCCATTCAGAGAGGTTTATGTAAGTCATCTCCTCCTGATGTGTTTGCACATTTTATGGTCTCTTGACCTCTGATTAGTCTTAAGTGTCAGATGCATCTGGGTTCCACATAGGATATCGTGTGAACTTCTTCAACCATATGTCTTCCTCTAATACCCAGAATTCCTGCATCAGAAATCAGAATCTTAGGTAAATCCCACATAATTTACAAATTAGAATACATCTTTTTGTACCCTGACTACTAATGATGCTATTAAAACAACCCCTCCACGGGGGGGCTCTGGACACTATTTTGGGATTGAAGAAGAATACAGAATAATCTATGTAATTTACATGTGGTGAGGGTCTTGCACAGTGACTTAAACACAGCAGATATTCAATCCATGCTGGCCTCCTTTTCCTCTGGTGATTATCATCCGTCTTTTACTTAGCAAGATCTTCTGTCAATCGCCATGTGAAAAATAAATAGGAAAGCAACCATTCCTATTTTTCTTGTACCTCGATTAATCCATTAGTATGGACTACCTTTTACATCTCTTTTTACCTAACCATTACCTAGTTCTCCAGCCTAGTAATACTAAATAAAATCTAGTAAATACAAGATATGACTTTCTCCTAATTTACCCTCAGAGCCAGCCTCTACTGTAGGTATTTTTGTCTATATCTGTCCTTTGAGAAATTGGCTCAGAGAGGCCAACTAACTTGTCAAGGTCACACAGCTCCTAAGTGTTGAAGCCTCCAGGGTTCAGTTTACAAATAAAATAGCTATTAAATATTGCTCTCTAAAACTTCCTATTTTAATAGCCACCTTTTCAAGGTAGTCCAAATGACTCACATGACACCCAGGGAAATCAAATACTGCCTTGATCCTGGGCCGAGAGGAAGAAAGGTGACAGGTGGTACATGGATTTTATAAACTGTGGGCAGGCATAGATTAAAGTCATTGATCAACATCATAGAATAAGTCTGGTGGTTGCCTTTGCAATGAGGGAAGAGAAATTTGCATTTCTTATTTTCAGGACAATAATTGTCCTGCTGTCAGGATGCTGTCGCATGCCTGGTGCTGATTTATATGCTGAAGCACTATGACTCTCACGTGGGCTCTCTGCTAAGCAGAGGGGTGCCTGCCATGTATCCACCTTTGGAGGGGAGCTAATTCTACCAAGTTAGCTGTGATTTATAGCCCTGAGTCCATGCTGTGTTTCTGACAAACCACATCTTGGGAACAACAAGGAGGGAGGAGCTGGAGAAGCAGGTGTTGAGTAAGGGTATGCAGATAGTATTGCACTTGGAATACATGATCTGCACCCCTAATAAGGGATGCCCAGGCCACACCTGGCTGATCAGTTGCGATATCAAGTAAGAAAACCCCCATATTTGGGGTTGCTGAGAAGATCAGGGCATCAGCTGATCCTGTGGTTGCTGTAGATGTGTTCTATGCAGTGATCTATACCTCTGGGGAAATGGTTGGCTATAGATGCATTTGTTATATGCTCCTCACTGTGTACATCCTTGGCCAGCTTTGCCCTTACTATTGGCTTCACCAATTAAGAGAAAAACAAGCAAATAAAAACAGGGTGTTTATCATACATTATAGCAGAGAGACTGTGGAGAACACCCAGGATCATCTGTCATTTGAATCCTGGCCCCTTGGTTTCCTTAGCATCATGATTTTGGGCAAGTTCCTGAAACTCTGTGGCTTTGTCTGTCTGTAAAGCACAGATGGTTGTGATGATTAGAACAGAAAGTAATAGAGCACATTCTACCTGCTTTCCTTTTAGGAATCGTAGTTACATATATTGTTCTACTCCTTACATGCCAGGTTCATAGCTAATTCCTCTGTTGTTTTTCCCCACACCCTCAGCCCAGCATCATGATTGCCATGGAGTTGAAGCCCAATGTGTATTAAATCTGAAGCTGATAGCAGAAGGAACTCTTGGCTACACCTGTTCAAGAGGAGAGCAGATCACCAACTTCCATCATAGGAATTAGGACTAGGAGAAGACAAGGACGTAGAAATTATTTAGTAAGCACTCTGTCACATAATGTAGTGGAAGAAACGTGAAGTAAAACCCAGTTCCAGTAAGCTATGAACAGTAACTAGTAAGCCAGGTTACTTCTCTTCAAATCTGTGTTCCCACCTAAAATAAGGATAGTTGTCTTCCAATTGTGTAGTCATGTAGGTAGCTAAAAACCATTAACTGCTGAAGGGTAGTATGGATATCTGTTATTAATATTATTATGATCATCATTAGTAAATTCCTGAAATGAAGCTAAGCCTTTTCTTTTACATTGTTCCTTGACTCCCATTGACAGCCCTCAGCTCTCAACTCAACTCTGGAGTAAGTTAGTTTTTATCAGGAGGATTTGCTAAATCTTCATGGCAGTCGTTCATCTATCCATTTATAAAACTTATCAAGCCACTGCCTTAGTTGAGGTGTTCTTGGGTCTGGAATGCAGTGGTGTTCAGTACTAATGATAATACCAGACTTCTTTGAGTGCT